>NC_043707.1:95519390-95577054 GCF_006229205.1 Suricata suricatta
TTCTTCATGGCTTGGCGCACATAGCACCTCCTCTATGAAGCATTCCTTGCTAAGTCTATCTTCAGGTGGAACAAACATTCCTACTACGCATTCATAACATGTTATCAAAACTTCCATGATAGCACTTATCAAAGTATTATTATTGTGAACCTCTGTATCTCTTGGCTAGAGCTCTATCCAGCTCATCTGTGGACCCCAGACTCCTACTAGTATAGTGCCTGGTACTAGGCAACATTTATAAAACAAATGTGTGATGAGTGAACAAGCAATTGAACTTAAACCCTCCTCCAAAATAATTCCAGGTCTTAATTTCTTCTAGTGAAATCTACCTCATCCGTTTCCAGGTATGCAACTCCAGATGGATTAAAGACCCCCAGAAAATTGAAGCCCAGCCAATTTTCAATGAGTGTTCTAACGTCCAATTTTCAATGAGTGTTCTTAAAATAATTAAGCTGTTAGCACATTCTTACAACCATACGATGTTCCTTCTCCCCTCTGCTAATGCTAGTGGGCATCTTCATATATAAAATGGGTCAGCTTGAAACATTAGTCATGGGGGTGGAAATGGGCAAGAATACTATGTAATCATTAACCAGGCACAAAAAAAGTTCCAGATATGGCTTTATTAAAACAACTCCTTCATTGATGATGGCAGAGAGGACTTTCCGTTTGTAATGTTAATGTATCTCAGGAATCTAGAAGTTAGTACTCAGTATTGGCTGCAGAGAGATAAGAACCATGCTAAAGTACCTATTCCCCATGCCTTTTTATTGTTAGAGGAGATATGCATTGGTGGAACTAAGGAAAAAAGACAATGCCTTTTACTCTGGAATAAAATACAATGGAATTTTGCAGTGGAATGTGGTGCAAGATGGGAAAATGTTAGAATATGGGATAGCCCCAGGATGTGAAATTATTCCCTTCTAACTCTGGAATCTTGTCCCAGTTATTTGCCTATGGACTGATGACCTCCCAAAGGAGGGCATTCCCCCGGGCCTGGGTCTCATGGAGGCCCTGTGCTGAGCGTGGGGGTTCAGTGAGAGCAACACACACTCCCTGTTCTCCAGGAACTCACAGTCTGGTGGGGAGAAGCGTAGACATGAAGCACAAGGAGGTGCCAGATCTGGAGAGAAGGCCCCATTTTCGGGAGAGACTTCAGGGGAGATGTGACATCTGAGCTGAGCCAGTGGAACTCCTCAGAAAGGGAAGGTTGGAGGAAACGAGCGCAGGGGCACAGGAAAACATGGTGTGTTCGGGAAGCTGTAAGCTGCTTGGAGAGGCTGGAAATGAAGGTATGAGAAGAAAAATGAAGGGAGATTTGAAGCAGGAAAGTTTAGGTGTCAGGTTGTGAAGTAGTACCCATTCCATGCTGAGTTTCGCTGTTAATCCTCTAGATGACAGAGAAATGTAGAAGGAAGCAAAGCAGGGGAATGGACTTTCAGCTTGAGAAAGATTCTTGCTGGTACCAGTTTGGATGATGTACTGGGAGGGGAGAAGCTAGGTAAGGAGAGTAATACCAAGGACAGGCTTTAGTTTAATTTAGAATGCTTGTGGTCTTTAACACTGTGCTGGGGTTGGGGGAGAAATGGAGGGAGATGGCTGAGGCAGAGCTCCATTATCCACATTTCTTCCAACACAACTTCCCACCAAGCTAGGCCTGAGGAGGGATATCAGGAAGTTCATGCTTCACCTCTGCTACTTGTCCTGAACTTAAGTTTTCCTCTCCACTGGGTGGACTTGACATCTAAGAGAAAATCCTCTTATAAAATGGTCCAGAGTCCACCTGCTTAGTGTCCAGATGCTCAAATAAACAGATGCAAAAGAAAAAGGCTTGTGACCTCACCACTGCAGGACCCAAGCCTGATGTTATTTTGTCCCCCAGCATTAACTAAGCTCAGTGGGACTAAATGACCCAAACTATACAAATATTTTGACACAAATGAAGAGACCCGTGTTTTTACTAATGCTGGGAGGAATTGCAAGTTAAAACCTTACATTCATACAACACTCATTTTATTCATCAAGCAGCACTGAACTCCTATTTTATGCCAGGCACTAGGAATGCGATGGAGTTTTTATTCTATAAGAGACACAGGAAACAGAAAACACACCACTAAATGTATGATTCTACACCTTGAAAAGCACAGTTAAGAATCACTGGGCACTATGAAGGAGAAAAACCATCCAAACTGGCCAGGGGCTGGGGGGAAAGCCTTTCTACAGAAAAAACTGAATTGAGATTTCCTAGATGACTGGAGTTCGTTAGGTGAAGAACAGAAGAGAAGGGGCAGCAGGTGGAGGGCCAGCATGAGGGGAAGCTTGGGAAAGACTTCTGCTCACCCTGGGGGTCAAGAGATGGCCGGCTTTCCTGGAGTGGAGTGAGCAAAGGAACCATGATGGGCAATGCGATTTGTACCAGTTCACATTCCTATCATTTCCAAAGTGCTTTTATACCTTCTATCTCATTTCACTTTTACCACTGCCCTGGCTATGTCATTGCCAGGAGCTGTGTCTCACAGACACAGTGACTGAGGCTCCCAGTGAGTCTTAAGATTGTTTGTCAAGGTCTCTCATCCACTGGCTGGTAGGACCACAGTTAGGCTTCAAAACCATAGTCTACTCCTACATTGTTCCAGGAACCAGGTGCTGTGGTGGTCCTGGGGTCCTGCTTCCACATCAAGGACCCCGAGGAATTGAATTAGTCATCAGAAGGTTCTTTGATGTGCACACCATCTGAGCAAAGGTAATCAGATAGTCCCCTGGGAAATTTCATCCATGCCACAGCAATGAGTAGTGAACTCTCCTTGCCCTGCTGCAAACCCCTCCTCTTTGGAGGGGCCGGAACAGTTAGTGCTGAGAAGCCCTCACAGTTTCTTGCCATGCAAACTTCTTCCATGTACACCCACTGAAGAACAGTGCCTGATGGTTGCCTCATTATTGGATTACCAGATCATTAACTTATTGCCTTCTTAGGTTATTGCTTCTCCCTGGCTACCTGGACAGAATGAATGTATTTCCCAGATCTTCTCAAAACCATCAGTCCATCAGCAGAAGCTGATGCCTAATCTCTCCCAAAAAGTTGATTCATCCAGGTTCATGCTCAGAGGGAGGAATTTTCCCTGACATTATTGCAAGTTCTGGAAAAAGGTGGGCAGGAACCTGGGGTGTTATGTAACACACTAACAGTTAGGATGTTTACAGGGGCCAGTAACAGAAGACACAATTTAAACAAGAGGTCCAGACATGAACCAAGTCCAGGGCTCAATGAACTTGTTCATTGACATCTTCATGGACCTAGAGGCTTTCTGACTTCTCATGTCACCATTCTTGGTGTGTCAAGGAAGTTCCTTGTGTGGCCTCAAAATAGTTCTGGCAGTTACTGGCATCGTAGGTAAACACAATGAACACTAGCAATGCAAGGATGTTTACTTTAATCTTTCTCTTGGGACACCTGGGTGGCTCAGTTGGTTAAGCATCCAACTTCGGTTCAGGTCATGATCTCACAGTTCATGATTTTGAGATTTGCATCAGGTTCTGTGCTGACAGCTCAAAGCCTGGAATTGGCTTCAGATTCTGTGTCTCCCTCTCTCTCTCCCCCTCCCCCGCTATACTCTTTCTCTCTGTCTCAAAAATGAATAAACGTTAAAAAAATTTTAATCTTTCTCTTTTTTATTAGCAAGAGAAGCCCTTCCTAGAAACTCCCCACCTCCACCCCAGTAGTATTCCCCTCCCATCCCATTGGTCAGGAGCAGATCACATACATGTATCCTGCAAGGGAATGTGACTACCATAATTGGCCTACAGTCATGATTCGCCCCTTGGGATCATCTCTTTCTAAGCAAAGGAGAGAGTGAACACAGAAAGTTATTTTTAAAATAAATAAAAATTCAAGGCTCTGATAGCAAGAAAGAAGTGAGAGGGAGGATGGCTTTTGGGTTGGTGGATGGTCATTAATGCTCTACACAAAATATTTCCAGCTCTCCTCTTGGATACAATATAGGGTAATACTTCCCCATGTCCTATCTCTGTGAAGGTGGGTGAGAGGCCATGTGACTTGTGTCAGGCAATGAAATGTGAGCAGGGCTGATGTCTGTTACATCCAGGTAGAAGCCTTTAGAGCAAAGGAGAGATTCAACATGCTTCCATTTCCCAGCTTTGCCAACTATGGAAGCGCAGAGATGGAATGTTCTTTAACTTGGGTCTTTAAATAATGACAATGTAGATCAGAGTCCCTCCCCCTGCCCAGCATATCTACAATAGACATTTAACATGAGCAAGAACGAAACCTTTGTTGTTTTAGGACACAGAGATTTGAGAGTTGCTTGTTTCTGTAGCATTATTTAGCCTTTCCCAACTCCAATAGGAACCAGCAGTACCTTCCACAAGTATAATAAAAACACCTGTATAATATTCATAATAGATACCATTTACCACATTGCTACTATGTAGCAGATACTGTGCTGGGTCTCACAAGGTAAATGATAGGGCTGGATTTTATAGATGAGTTCATGTTCATGGAATAAGTGACTGGTGAAAGCAGGCTGAGTCCAGGTCTTTCTGGCCCTAAAGACCTTGCACTGTACATGTATGTCCTTACTCCTGAGTAGTAATGCCACATGAATTTATGTCTCAGTCAATCCTCACCACCTTCGTGCCACAGACACTCTTATTCCACACTTCACAGGGCTGGGAAGACTCCAGAGCCTCCCCCTTTCCACTCTTCCTCACTATCCCACAGACTACATGAAGAATCAAAGAATTACAAGTTAGAGGGGGCCATGAATTTTGGAGTCAAGGGTCTAGAGTTTAAATCTGGGCTCTGCAGTTGTACCTGGAGGAGCAGGGAGCAAGTACTTTAATATTGTCAAGGCTCAATCCCTTCCTTTGTGAAAATGAGGCCACCCATGGCTACCTCAGAAGGTTGTCAGGAGGATCATTTAATAAAAAGCCCCTGTATGGAGCAGACAAGCCAGAATTAGTCATTTTTCACTGTAGACTTGTTAATTTAAGAAGAAATAGCCAGGAGCCCCCCAACCCGTGCCCCAAGCGAGGGTGCACACGCACGTGCGCACACACACACACACGCACCACCCTAGCTGAAATGCAAACATTTCCCACTGAGATTCAACAAGGTCTCGGAGGGCTTTCTTCTTGGTCATATAAGGCAGGTCCTCTCTACGGGCTGGAGGAGAGTTTTGTTTCCCCAGCTGCACTCACAGGGGAATGCTCTACAGGCATGATACTGGGAACCTGTTTGGCTTGGCTCAGATGCCTGTCAGCACATTCAGGAAGTGAAGTCAGAGAAAGGCAGGATTTCAAACAGAGCCAGCTGCACACAAATGCCCAGGCAGTGAAATGCCTTATCTAGGCAGGGTGCCTATCAGCCTGGGTTGCCCTGGGTGCTGTCAAAGAAGCCGATGAGAATGGCTCTGGGCCAGAAAAGGAAGGAGCAATCTCTGGCACCCAGGGAAGGGCTGTGACTTCCATAGCAAAGCAGCCAGAAAGCCTACACAAGGTCCATCTCAGCCAGCCCCGTGTTCTGGGCAAGGGAATGACTAAGCCCAGGCTCCCAGAACCTGCTGGCTGGAGGGGCTTATGTTTATCTCCCTGGAGACTTGAACTCAAGTTTGGGGAGGGGAAGGGGGTGCTGGGGAGGGGAGCGAGAGCAATGGATGGTGCGTGACAGCACGTGGAACCTTGAGAAGGAACATGCTACCATTCTCCGGCTGTGTCCAAGAAACAGTACAGTGCCTAAGACCTGAACCGTAATCCCACCTGTACATTTCCAGCTGTGCATAGGAAGAGAGTTAATTTCCCTAAGCCTCGATTTCATTACCTATGAAATGGAGATGGTAATATCCACCCCCACAGGGTTGCTATAAGGATTAAACAAGCTGATATATGTAAAAGGGCTTAGCTCAGTGTTGGCGAATCACAAACGTATCAGTTAGAATTTTATGGTTGCAAGTAACAACAAATTCAGTTTAAATAAAAAGCAATTTTATTGGAATAAATAGTTGAAAAGCCATCAGTAGAAGTAGCTCTAGACCAGGCTATATACAGGGCTCAAATGGTATCATCAGGCTTTCATTTCCCTCTTTCACTCAGCTGGCCATGGGACAGGTTAGCTTCATGTTCAGGCTCCATGTGACAGTGTCCGGCAGACCCCACTCTCTGTCCATAGGAGTAAGTAAGATGGAGATAGCAGTTACTTGTCTCCTCCCAGGATGGTGTTTCATTGGCCTGATTGGGTCTCATATCCCTCCCTGAAGCAATCAGCATGGCTGAGGGATGCCAAGGGACATACTGAGTGGCTTTAGGTGTAGGTCAACCGTCAATACTAGGGTTTTGGAGTCCCATCAAACCACATAGCCAGAGAAGAAAGAGAAGGAAGAAGAGATCATCAAAGCAATGTCAGGACCTGCAAAGGAGTAGATGCTGGAGGTCGAACAGGGCCCAGATGGACTCTGGTTCATCTATTTTGTGATTATTCTTATTACTATCAACACATTTTACAGGCCAGGGTAGAGAGACAGCTAGTCCCCTTCGAAAGCTGGGTCAAAATTCAATATTCATTCTTGAATCTCTTATAACAAATTGCAGACTCCAGGTATAAATCATCAAAGCATATTTCTCTGGATGGAAAATGTTCAGTAGGACTACATTCAATAATAAATATGTAAAAATACTCTGTAAAAATAGTTACCTATTAATATTAGTTGCTGTTGTGATGTATATAACAAAAAATTAACTCATCTAGGCCAATTAGAATAGAGTCAAAGATATTCCAGGCAAGACTATGAAATGTCAGGAAGCCCACCCATCTATTCAGGTCTGTGCTTTTCTCTACTCTCCTACTCACTGAACTATGTCAGCATGAGTACCTACAACAGTATTTCCACAACTCAATTGTTGAAGTAGAAAAAGTAAGAACAAAAATGAAATAGACTGTCTTCATTACTGAATTCTGAGGAGAATCCAATGTAAAATGAAAAAATAGAAAAAATAGACTCCTCACAACAAATCAAAGAGCTTTACCTGAAAGACCTCTGAAAATTTCTAGAACTGGTTGTAAGCATCAGAAGTGAATGATGATGTATCCAGTGTTGCACATGTGCATTACCAAGAAAGGCTGATGAGTCTGCTATGTGGCTTAAGACATTTCTAGGAGGTAATATGCTGACCAATTCTTGATGTAAATGGTCAAAATCTGTCTTCTTTAAGATACTAACACGGGATTGAATGACCGTCACTCTCTCAGAAGGTAATGTTCCTGTGTTCACACTCACCCAAGGTTTAACAAATGCCTCCTCAGTGCCAGGCGCCCACTAAGCACTGGAAATGAGAAGCTATGTAAGGCATCAATCCTACTATCAAAAGCTAATGGTGTTCAATATATTAATTGCTGTGACAGAGGTAAAAACAATGTACCTTGGAAACAAGCACCCCACCTAAGGGTGTTGAGCAATGCCTTCACTGAGAAGCCGCCTTGGAATTGTATCCTAAAAGAGATGAGTGGGAGGTTGACAGAAAAATGTGGGGAGAGTGTCCCAGAGAGAGGGGGATGGATGTCCAGGACTAAGGTAAGCAGGACTCAGGGCCCATCAGCCAAGCATCAACTATTCATGGACAAAACGAACCGTGTTCCTGCCTACCTACTGTCAGATAGGGAAAAGAGACGTGTGACAGATCATTAAAAAGATCATCGCAATTGCTTATGAACCCCTGCACTTTGCAAAGTGCTGAAAGATGTGCAAGCAACATTACTACAGATACCCATGAAGGCACTTCCGGAGCGTTTAGTGGAAGGGCATGGAGGTGCTTGACTCAGTCTGGTCATTAGGGAAGGCCTCCCCAAGGAAGTGACCTTTAGACTGCGACCTGAAGGAATTAGTCAGGCATATGGGAGTGGGTGGGGACAGCATTCCTCTCTTGGGCAAAAGCATGTGTTAGAAGTAGCTGGAAGACCAGTGTGGTAAGAACTTCAGGTTCCCTCCAGGGGACTCAGGGCAGGGGATGGGAAGAGAAGATGGGGCAGTTGGGTTCTGATGGTGTGAGTTCTAATGCCGCATGTCCAAATACAGGACCTTGACCCTCAGGTCTCAACCAACCAGAGAGGTGAGATGACCATGAGCAAAGAGAACACAGGTTCTTCTGAAAGTCACACATTTCATGCTTCAGGCAGAAGATCTAGTTCCTGGCTGTAAGAGACTGACCATGACCTTAGCTGTTTATGAAGCTCTTAAAATGTGCCCAGGGGCACCTGGGTGGCTCAGTCAGTTAAGTGTCTGACTTTGTACAGGTCATAATTTGACGGTTCCTGGGTTTGAACCCCACATCAGGCTCTGTGCTGTCAGCGTGGAGCCTGGAGCCTGTTTCAGATTCTGTCTCTCTCTCTCTCTCTCTCTCTCTCTCTCTCTCTCTCTCTCTGTGTGTGTGTGTGTGTGTGTGTGTGTGTGTGTCTCTCTCTGCCCTCCCCCAATCATGCTCTGTCTCTCTCTCAAAAATAAACATTTTTTTAAAAAGTTGCATGTTTTTTCAAAAAGAAAAAAGAAAAAGAAAAAAAAAGGTGTGCCCAGACTGTTGGTAAATGCCTCTGTGTTACTTCCAACCTCACAAGCTAGCTCTCTCTGGCTTGCTCCCAGATCAGGGATCAGGGAGCTGGGCTCAGAGTGGTCCCAGAAAACAGCAATATCCTCATGACTGTAAGAATCAGGAGCAGGGTTTTGCTCTAAAGTTGAGCACTTGATCATTCTGCCTCGAAAGAAATCAAAATCTTTAGATATCTTTAACATTTCAAGGGTTCCGCAATATCACCTTCCCTCCCTGAGCGGTACTTCAGCAGACAGTAGGTTTACCAGAAATGCGAATTCCTTTTCCTTTAATGTGAAAGGTGAATGGGGAACTCCAGGGACCTTTTAATTTCTCTTCCATCCATAGCAGGGCTTTATGCCCCTGCTGTTTTGAATTCCATTTCAAATGAAAAAATAACGAAAAACCATTCTCCGCCAAGCCATTTGGATTTAAAACAGACTGGCAGAAACCTGGAAAGAGTCAAGATTCTCCTTAATATATCAAATAGAGCAGCCAGCGCCAATCTGAGAGGCTCTGCTCCATTTTGTAGAGAACAGGCAGTATTTTGAAAATGGATGAGTACAGTTCACTGTTGTGACTTGTTTCAAGGTCTGGAGGCCAGGCCTGGTTTTGATCTGGCAGGCTGGGGTCTCCAAACGTGGCTTATTCCCGTGCAAATGCTCAGAGAGGTGGCTGGCTCACCAGGCACAGACCTGGGGCAGTGTCCCTTTGAAGACTTCCTCAGTGGGTCTTAAGTGGGATTTGGTGCCTATTGTGGAATCACGGTAATGAGCTCAAAACTAATGTTTTTCATTACACCAGCAAATCAGTCAGCTCATGTTTGCTCAGGTGTGCAGCTGTGTGCCCCATGCCCTGATCTCTGTATAAGAACAAAATAAATATTTTTAAAAGGAAGAAAGAATTGAAGATGAAGGAATGTTACAACCGGTGAGGTAGGAAAGGCGAGAGAAAGGAGACTCTTGCCTCTTTAAGGTAAGATATATTTGCTCTCTACTCTCTTTACTAATTGGTCACCCTCTAGTCTGTGGGGGAAGAAAAAACCAATCTGCTAATGAAGTGGTAAGATTCATCCAATTAATTGGGGCTCCTTCGGAGTCTTGAGCAGTGCCGGTAGATGGAGCCAGAGGGCAGACACAGCGCTCTCCGTTTCTGGGGTGTAAAGGATGTGAAAAAGCCCAGCCAACAGGCTAGGACCTGGGACCAAAGCATGGGCATCGTCCGCCTTCAGAGAGGACCAAGTATAAACATTTTTTTTTACAGAGTAGGGAAGCATATGCACTGGAAATGCCCTTGCTCCACCAGCCGGAGGCCTGGAAGTCAGCGCGAGATACTGTTTACAGGGCAGCTCCTATTTCAGAATGAAGAATGAGGCTCAGCAGGTAGGGAGGCCTTGAGAAGGAGAACTGAATTTCCAAGAAGCTCGCGCTGAGAAGCAACTGCGGAAAGCTTGTTTCAGAAAACTCGCGGGATAAGTCAACGGAGGCTTGTGTTGTCAGAATAAACCCACCTGCCCCTGCAGAGGGACCAGCTTGGTACACTGGGGAAACCACGACGTGCTGGAGTTGGCCGGAACTGGGTTGAGATCCTGCATGTTTGACCTTGACCAATTCTCTTTCCTTCTGAGCAACAGTTGACTCATCCTTGAAAAAGATGCAATGGTTGTAAATGGGAGACAAAATTTGATTTATGGAAAATGCTTAGCACAACACTCCATATTCAGCCTTTTTTGAAAAACTCTTCCAGTTGTGGCACTAAAACCCCTTCCTATGGGAATTGGAACAATCAAAAAGGACAAGCTTCTCCTTTGTGTCACCACTGCATCTGATACACGCTGATTCTCTCTGGGTTTATCACACTATTTTGCATTTTATTTATTTATACAGGTCCTTAGACTGGGTGCTCCTTTAAAGTACGGGCTGTGTGGTAAAATTCTCCCAGCTGTCCCAGAATCTGGAGCATAGCATCTGTTGAATACATGAGTTTTTCTTGTGAGCAAGTTGTTCCAACCCACCAAGCTAAGTAATTCAGATACAGAATAAGGGTCACATCTCACTTTCTTTTTCTTCACTGTGTTCAGGAAAGAAAGCAGAAAATACTACAATGCCGGTGATGAAAATCAATTGTGAATGTTTTGTTTTAGCCAAAAACCAAATAGGACCCAGATGCTAAGCAGCCATTTTTAGTATTGGCCAACTCAACCAGCCAAGACTCAAAATAAATTCCAAGAAGAATTACACTATGAAATGTAATTCTATAATCTGAGCATCATAGGTTAAGATTTGGGCATGTGGCATTCTAGTCTATGCAGGTCAGAGGGAGAAATGCTAAAGGAAAGAAGAATGACCTGAATGTAGGCAAATGACAAGAAGCCAACAGAATCAGGAATGCCAGTGTGGCCAATGCTAAGGAGGGAATTGGAGACCACAGAGTTTGGCTATTGTGGTCAGATAGACTTGGTTACTGAGTAGCCCCTTTGATTGGGGCAAGTTACTTAACTGCTGAAAGACTCAATCTCTTGGTTTATAAAACAAGGCATATTTAGTCAGGATAGGTTAACCTATACTGCAGTAACATATAAACTCTGAACTCTCAGTGACTTAGCAAAACAGAAGTTAATTTCTCACTCACCCACAGTCTCACCCAAAGACACATTCGTGGAAGCTCTTCTACATCCAGTGGCTCAAAGATCCCATTTCTTTGTATCCTGTGATACTTCCTTCTTATCGTGTGGCATCCATACAATAGCATGGAAGAGAGAGCTGGAGAAGGCACACTCTAAAATACATTAGTGCAGAAGTGACATGTTATTTCTGCTCTGAGCCCATTGTTCAAAATTAGACACTGTCCCAACCTAACTGCAAGGGAAACTGAGAAATGTGGAGGGGCATAGAGATATTTGGGGAGCACTATAGATGTCTGCCTCACTATATATAGTAAACATTTCAATTGAAATCAGTTAAATGATCAGGGGTAGATTGTGTCACATACAATAGAACAACCAAATAGAAAGTTCGAGATTTATTTCCTCTGTTATAAAAGAAGCTTAAAGAGGTGGGGCAGCTCCACAGTCATCAGGAGCATAGGCTCCTTTCACCTTTCTGCTCCACCATTGTTTGTGTGTGGCTTCCGTCCTAAAGTCACTTCATGGTTACAAGGTAGCCTCCAGGTGCCATCACGACACTCTAGCCTAGAGGAAGGAGAAAAAAGATCAGGGCTATAAAAGTCACCCTACCTGCTTTAAAGAGCTTTCTCTGAAGCTCAGCCAGCAACTTCCATGTAGACTTGATTGGCCACTCCTAGTCACAAGGCAGTGTGTGATGTGTAGTCTTTAACACTTGTGTCTGGGAGCCTGAAGGCTGAGAAGGCAAAGAACAGTCTGTGCCTTAACAATGACACTCAGTTCATGGGGTTATGGGGAATACTTTATAAAAGTGAAAAAGCTTTGCCCAGGAGCTGACCATTATACGTGTCCAATAAATGCTAGATATTGTCATTACCATTTTTATTACCCATGTCGTCATTTAGGAAGCCTGATCTCGGTGGCGTCACCTTAAGGACCTGTCAAAAACAATGGAGAGAGTCTTGGATCTTAGTCAGGAAGACTTGGAAGAGCAAGGCAGGGCACAAAAGCCTCAGACCCTGCGTTGGGGATTAGGACAGGGGAAATCATGAGCACTCAAGAGGAGGGACCAAGGCCAGATGTCCTTCTGATGGGCTGGCCCAAACCATGTGGGAGCTGCAGGTGCAGGAGGGAAGAAGCTGAATGTGGTAGCAATAGGTTCTTCTGGGGCTGAATCTGGTTAAGAGATGTAATTGCCACAGAGAAGAACACAGGAAAATACTGTGGGAAACCAGAAAGCATCACATCGACAGCCTTGGTCAGCACCTTTAGAATCCAACACCCCCATACTCTCAACTCTGCGTATGTACTCCCTTGCTTGCTGACCTCTTTCCACCTCTGTGAGATGACCTCACCCTTTCACTTGGTTTCTGCCACCACAAATCTCAACCCTTCTCAGTGCTACTGCTTTTTCATCCTTTCCTTTAGCACATATTTACTGAGTACTTATCTTGGCCAGACATAGCTTTTAGCACGAGGGATAGAATGGGGAATAAGACAGGCAACATTCCTTGTTTTGTGAAATCTACATAGCATGTTGGCCTTTTCTTTCCTTGGATTGGCGGCTTCGAGGTAATTCCTCAGCCTGGCCCCTGGGACTTCCTCTTTTGGTGTCCTGCTTACCACCTTATTGGTCTTAGTCTTAACAGTCCTATTAATCGCTAAAACCCAGATATAAGAGGGACAGCTTAAATTTACATCCTAACTTCATATCCCATTTCAGTGTTGGCTTGGAAGCAGGGCAGGGCTAAGTGTGTGGCTGGAGGCATTTGTGACCTCAACAGGAGATTCTGGAGAAGAAAAAGCCGGAGTGACAACAGGCAGACCAGCCTATATGATCCCATATCTTAGGCAGAACAAATAAATGACGACGTGTGTCATTTAAGGTTCTTGGGTTGCAAGCAACAAAAACAGAATCTAATTAACTGAAGTAAAAGATTTACTGGAAGGATATGGGGCATGATGAACAAGATTTAAAGTACTAGCTAAAGAATCAGACTTCAGAAGAGACCGCATCCAAGACAGCTCAAGGCATCTGTCTGAAATCCATGCCTCTGTTAGAAAAAATGGCCCCTATATGTTTTCACTCACAGGTGGATCAGGAGAAACTTAACAGAGGACCATGGGGGAAGGGAAAGGGGGAAAATAGTTAAGGAGAGGGGGGAAGCAAACCATAAGAGACTCTTAAATACTGAGAACAAACGGAAGGTTGTTGCGGGGGAGGGAAGAGGGGAAAAGGGGTGATGGGCATGGAGGAGGGCACTTGTGGGGATGAGCACTGGGTGTTATGTGGAAACCAACTTGACAATAAACCATATTTAAGAAAAGAAAAGAAAAGGAAAAAATGGCCCCTCATCATATCTCTGTGCCTTTTCTCTCTACTCAAGGGACAAATTCCTGAGAAAGAGGGAAGCAGTTGTTCTGGCTTGAGTTACATTTCTACCCCTTCCCACCTGAAGCCCACCCAGTTAATAGTTTCTACCAAATCTATAAGGAATAGGAACTAGTAGTCTCCCAAAGCAGAACCAGGGTGTGACTGCCAGAATAGGTAATGGATGCTGGGTAGGCAAATACACAGAGGTCTACCTTCACAATCTGGGTAATTCTCCCTTCCCCAAAGCTATGGCTTTAGGGACATTTCACGAAGAGGCATAAGAAGGTGTCTACCTGGGAACACTCCAATTTGCAGGGAGCAAGACTGTGACCAAACTGTAATAAACTGGATGCTCATGTTGGCAATTTGGAGTGACATTGATAGAAATAACAATTAAAGGTGATTTAACAATCCAAAAAAATAAAAGATTATATTTTTGTTATCACTTGGGTTTCTAAAAGTCTCATCTACATTTTTGTAATTGTAATTTTATTGAGTTTTAAAATTAGTAATGTGTCCACATCATTCGTGTGCCTTCCCCCACCCTGCCACCTGGAACACGGACATCTCCATCTTGAACCTTCGGGCCTGCCCTTTTGGATTATGAGGATGAAAACATAGGAAAGGCAGGACAATGTGCTAGGAGGAATGTAGCTTTGCATTCTGGTGACTTTACATAACAGAGACATTACGTTAGCCCTGCTCTGTATTGCTCTCTCTCTTTTCTTTTTATTTGCAAGAGAGAAAGAGAGAATGCGAGCAGGGGAAAGGGGCAGAGGGAGAGAATCCTAAGCAGACTCCATTCATGCGGGGCTCAATACCAGGACCTTGAGATCATGACCTGAGCCAAAATCAAGAGTCAGACGCTCAGCTGACTGAGCCAACCAGGTGCCCCCGTACTGCTCTTTATTTTTATGTAATAGAGAAATAAGCTTTTACCTGTTAAAGCCACCCCTTGTTTGGGGTTTTTCTGTTACAGCCAAGCCTGATACCACCGATAAGTGATGGAGCCTGATTCTAACTCCGTGCCAGAGCCTGCACTAGATGAGGCAAGAGAAGTATCCTAGGTACAAAACAGAAGGAGGCACTCACTCTCAGGGCCCTGGGGGGCTGACCACGCCTCCTGAAAGTCTGCTGGCTGGGTGCTCCTCTAGCCTCACCCTGCTCACTTCATCAGCTTTCGGAACCAATGCTTTTTCACATAACACTCATAGGACAAGGCTCACGATTGAATCAACCGAGCAACACACCCTGACTAAGAGAAAGCACCTAGTCTTGGTCTGAGATTTAAGAAATACCTTCATTGATATTAACTATGAGATGTGAGGTTTTAAAACTTTCTGGCACCTCCATTCCACAGCCCCCCTGCTATTTCAAGAGCTAGCTTTTATCATGCGCCGGCATGGGAGTGAAAAGCCCTTCTGGAACACCTCACCCTCCCACCCTCCCGTCCGCTTCCCAAGCCGGCAGCCTTCTTTGTGTATCCTTTCTCCTGGATGAATCACTTGTAGCAAGAATACAGCTTCCACTTGTCCATGAGAAACCGTTCAAAACAATCCTTTCTATTCTGCATGAAACTTCAGGGGTTGAACAATAGATATTCAAAATAAGACTGCTACTTGTCAGCCTCTCAAAGTCAGGGAACAAATAAAAGTAACTGTGTGCCATCAAAAATCATTTCGAAAGAGAAAACAAAGCCTCCCTGTGACTGCTTATTTCTTTGAGCTCCCATCCTCCACTGTCTTTATATTATGCTTCCTGCAAAAGCCTTCCAGTTCCTTTTGCTTCTGGTTTCAAGGTGTTATTTTCACATGACGCTTCCTGAAATCCATGCAGAGTCATCATGGGGGGAAAGGAGAAGGCTGCCTTAGGGGCCAGGGTTCAATTGTCATTCGCATCTTAGGGCTCAGATGGGCTTAGGTTAGGGGGAAACAGAGTCATTTCTCAATAGTGTGTTTATTGGCTATGCGGAATTTATGTAGTGCTGCACAAAGACCTACTAAAGAAATATCTTTTCTGTAGGTCCCTGCCAAACTCTCGGGGACAAAGAAACAGTAGGTGAAGAAACGGAAGCGGAGAATGGAATCTGAATCATGGCTTGTGAAGGCACTACCCTAGAGTCTTCACATTAATTCTCACAGCTCCCCCTTAAGGAGAGTGTTTTCATCTCCATCTTCCAGGTAGGAAACAAAGTTCAGAGAGATTAACTAACTTTCCCAAGATCACACAGCAAAGAAATGGCAAGTGGGGATCCAAATCCAGGTTAACCTGACTCAATACCTATGCTTTTTCAGGTATCCTTTGCTGCCTGCAAAAGCTCAGTCTATTTCTTATTAGAGGGAAGACCAGCAAGATGTGGGAAGTCAGGAACCCGAGGATCTAGTCCCAGCCTGGGGACATGGGAAAAAGCCTTCCTCCGGGCCTCTGTGTTCTTACCTCTGGAACAAGAAAGTAGAACTGGGTGGTTCTTCAGCTGTTTCTGCTCCCTGACAATCTAGGTTTCCATATCTACTCCCAACAAAGGCATCCAACAAAAGCATAAAAATAACAGGAAGGGTGAGCCACAGGCATGATCCCTCCCTGTGGGTCAGGAGTCCAGGAAAGGCCAGAGACAGCCACTGCAGGATAAATAAACTGAACTTGGTGTTCCTTGCACTCTCCCATTTTTTCATCATCCTTTCCAGCCCCTGCCTCCACCATCCGGGTCCTCTGCTCCTGGCCTTAGCACCTCCAGTCCGCCCCAACTTGTAGCACCCCATCCCAGCTTGCCTGGATTCCTGTGGTGCTGCATTAAAGAACCTAAATTTTTTTTTATCTAGCCAACTGGATGGTTCCTTTTTGCAAATTATAAGAAGGTGCTTCTCCAATTTGGATGGGCAGAGCCCTGAATCAGGGTGTGTGGCTTGACAAGCAGAGCACAGGCTGATTTTTAGCTTCTGCCTTCCCCTCACAGCCAGATGCCCTGTGCAGTGCACAATTCACACAACTGTACATGGCAGCCCTGGGATAAGGCCAATTATTGATACATTTCAGGGAACAGTACTCCATTCACTCAATTACACATGGCAGAGAGGAACCTAGGCAGAATCTTTACCCTTTTCTCACCTTCCTCTCCCATGTTCTACTCACCATACTACTGATTTCACTCCTATTTATCCCTCAGATTTTCCAGTGCTCACCATCACCACCACCACCTTGATCAAAAGAGCATCTTTTTCTGCACTACAACACTAGCACCCTAACTGGCGTCCCTCCGTCTATTCTGTCCTGCCTTGTGTTTATTCCCATTGTTGCAACCAGAAGGTACACAAACTCAATTAGGTTTTTTTTTTAATTTTTTAAATGTTTATTTGAGAGAGAGAGAGAGAGACAAAATGTGAAGCAGGCTCCAGGCTCTGAGGTGTCAGCACAGATCCTGATGCAGGGCTCCAATTCACAAACTGCGCAATCATGACTTGAGCCAAAGTTCGGACACTTAACCAACTGAATCACCCAGGCGCCCCCAAACTCAATTAGTTTAATACTGAGAGCTAGCAGATTGGAGAGTTTTTTCAAAATATAAATATGGGGGGCGCCTGGGTGGCTCAGTTGGTTAAGCAGCCGACTTCACCTCGGGTCATGATCTCATGATTCATGGGTTTGAGCCCTGCGTCAGGCTCTGTGCTGACAGCTCAGAGCCTGGGGCCTGCTTCTGATTCTGTGTCTCCCCCACACTCTGTGTCTGTCTCTCTCAAAAATAAATAAACAGTAAAAAAAAAACAAAATATAAGTATGGCCATCCATTTTTCTTGCTTGAACTTCTCAGTGGCTTCTCATGACTTTTAGACTAAAGACAAAGCTCTTGACTGGGTCTCTGGTACCATCGGTCCCCTCCCTGCCTCCCTATGCTTCCAGATTCATCTCACACTGTCTTCCTTTCAGCTCTTTCTCCCTCCACAGTTGTTGCGGAAAGTAGCACGGGAGCGCACTCCTCTCTCTACTTGGAGCACTAGTCCTTCCACTTTGCCTATTAACTCCTACTCACACTTGAAGTGTGTCCAAGGTCAAGCATTGTACCTGAGCAAGGCCTTCCCCTATCCCCCTGAGAGGTCAGCTGCCCGGGTAAGTCCCTCAGAGACAAGGGACTTCTTTCCTTTGTGGCACTCGACAGAGTGACCCTTGCATATGTATCTGTGAGATCGTCTGACAGTTTCTCTCCCTCCATCTGGCCGAGTGGGGAAGGCAGGAGCTAAAAATCAGTCTGTGCTCTGCTTGTCAAGCCATACATCCTGATTCAGGGCTCTGCCCACCCAGGTTGGAGAAGCACCAGGCGTCACATGGAGCCTGCGCTCATCACCGTATTCTGGCTCCTCAGCATAGTGTCAGGCAAATAGTATCTACCAGGTAAATATATGTTCAGTGAACGCAGGTCTGTCTGGTTTAGAGAAGCCAACCTTTAGCAATGATCACTTTTGATGGTCCCCAAGTGACCTACTAGTTTACTGTCCCCAAACTGGATCCATAAAAGAAAGAAGAGCAAATCGTAGAAAATAACAATTGGCAAACCACTCCTTCATAACTGGCCAATGCTGAATGCATTTTCTAAGAGGTATTGTGCTTTACTGGTTCCTGGCAAATATTTGTTGAATCAGTGAATAAAATCCCATCATTCAAGGCAAAGGTTCAATGCGACACCTGCTAGAAAGACTCAGAAATAATCCTTCTGTTCAGTACAGATTCAAAGCATTTCATTGTTCCTACTTTGATGATAGTGTTTATCTTGTGTTAAGAGTTATTTGGGAATAGGTCTCATCTCATTGAGCACATTGTAATTGCCCAGTTGAATCCTATTCTGATCTTCCATCCCCCAACACCTAGCACAGTATCTGTCTATAGTAGTGTTTAAATCAGGCTGAGCAAAGGAATAAATGCAGAAATGGATGATAAAGCATGCCTGCTTAGTTCTCTCTCTCTCTCTCTCTCTCTCTCTCTCTCTCTCTCTCTCTCCCTCTCTCTCTCAAGGGTACAGACTGTTAGTTTGGGTGTATTTCTGACATTCCTGATACTATATTCTCTTCCAAAAAGCTGAGGGAAATGATTGCTTAGAATTCTTTCAACTACTTTATATTAATTGTTTATCATTTATTAAGGCTCCATTGTGGGAAGCCAGTTTTTGTATCTCTCTGCCCAGTTAAGCATTTTCAGTCTGGATGATGTTGACAGCTTTCCAATTCAAATCAGAGAACTTCCAGTACCGGATATGTGCCCCAAGCATGCCAGAGGTTCAAAATCCAGTTTGGGAGAGCTCAGTACCCACCTTAAAATCATCTAGGAATATGCCCTCATGCTACTTAGCAACTGCCAACACTTGCCTTGAGTTTCTTGTTTGTGTCAATCGAAAACATGCATTAATACATAGAAAATCTACCCTTCCCCTTAGGTCTCCGATTGAAAGACAGTTTAGGTAATGTGGTAGGATGGTGGGAGTCTCAACTCTTCTTTTCCCATGAGCTATCATTAGGATTCAAATATGTGTACTGAAATACACCTAACAGTTGCTGAGTTTTAGGGCAGAGAGAGACCTCAGAGGTTATTTGACCCAAATGCCCATTTTACAGATGGTGAAACCTATGTCATAGGAGCGGAAGGGAGCAGCCAAATAGGCCAAGGAGCTGAGATGCACATTCAGCATTGGAGGTCTTCAGAATTGAAATACTTATCATATCTCCTGGGATGGGAAAGGCTTTTTAAATACTTTATCCCTGGTTATCTCCAGTAACACCTCAGGAAAAGTGTGTTGTCCACATTTCACAGGCAAGGAAACTGAGCTCCAAAAGTTGAAATAATTTGTTTCAATGTCTCCTGTCTACTACATCTTCCAGATAACAAAGCCTGGGTTGAAACCCATATCTGTCTAAATCTGAAGCTGGAGATTCTCCCAGCACACCAGGATGGTAAAGGTCACTGGGGCTTTGTGAAGAGCACACTGCTACTGAGCGATGGGTTTGAAACCAAGAGAATGCAAATTCCAGACCAGAGAATTCAAGAGCAGAGATGTCATGTGCCCCTAGGCCCCCATGCCTCCCGCACAACCACTGCTAGCATCCTGAGTAGTAGACCAATACCTTTGCAAAGGTATTTACTGTGCCTACAAATAACCTGGAAATCTTGAAAAGTGCAGATCTGATTGACCAAGTCTTGGGAGGGCCTGAAATTCTGCAGATTCTCAGGTAATATAAATGGTCCTAGCTCTGGACAACACTTCACGTAGCAAGGCTGCTGGAGATATAACTGTCTTCAGCAGCTCCATCCCCAGACTGTCGCACAGCAAAATTCATAAGGACAAGGGAGGGTAGCTGTGGGCAAATAGTGGGAGGAGGTATCATTCATTGAATGTCTTACTATGTGCTGGCATAACACTAAGCACTTTATTGTACACTCACATTTAATCCCCACTCTCATGCTCCTAGTAGCTATCAGTGCCCACATTCTACAGATGAGGAAACAGACTTAGAATTTAGGCAACTTCTCCAAGTTCATATGGTTCTGTCTGATTCCAAAACTCATGCTCTTAACCACAATGCCAACTTCCTCCACAATGAGTGTCTCCTTTGTGCTCAGTGATTCTGAATGGCACTTTCAAGGGGAAAGGAGTCTTTAAGTAGATATTGATTAGCTGATAAGGACATCCCAAACTTAACACCAAAATTCTAGTGAATGTCTTAGACCAGATGTTGATCAACTTGCCAGAGGAATGTGTAAAGGATTCATTCATACCAAGACAGAAATAAGCATAAATCACTTGAGTGAAAAATTAGAAATAATTTGCAGGCTCCACATGAGCCAAGGTTAAATAAAACATAATATATTAGGCAATGGGCATATTAATTAAGCAGTGGGTATACTGCTAGAATAGCACAACCTGAATTGTGTTAGAAAAGACGTGTGTGTGTGTGTGTGTGTGTGTGTGCGTGTCTGTGTGTGTGTTCACATATAGGAAGAGATTGGAATGAGGTATCCCAAGAAATTAATATCAGTAGCCTTTGGATGGCATTATTATTCATGTTTTCTTTTCTTTTTATATTTCTGTACTTCTCATTTTTCTATAACAAGGGTGAATCATTTGTACAACTTTTTAAAAAATATATATGCAAGAGAAGCCAGGGAAAAGCTTTTTGAAAAGGGGCAATGAAAGTAGACATGAACTACCAGATATTAAAATACATTATAAAGCTGTAAATAGTATAACAATTTATAATTGGGAAATACTAGACTGACAAATTAGTGGAAGAGAATAAAGTAAACTATTCATAAGATTTGGATGCATAAAAAATTGACTTTTTCTCTTTATGTGAGAAAGCTTTTTGAAAAGTAATACAAAACTATTGCATGGTTCCCTAAAATAATATATATGCAGCCAATTGACAATTGACAAAGTGGGGGAGAATGTTTCAAATACATATTACAAATAAACAGGACTCATTTTCTTAAAATATAAAGAGCTCTTATAACTCAGTAGAAAAGCTGGCAAAGAACATAAACAACTATTCAAAAAAGGGGAGGGTGTGATGAGCAAGAGAATGAATCCTAGCTACAGTAGCATTTAGAAAGGAGGCACTGTTTTTTTTTTTTTTACCATGGTCCATGCCAGTCATCAGAGTCTTTATGTAACTATCAAGGTAGAAATTCAAATCAAACTAGAACAGGAACAATTTCATGAGTCACACCAGACCACTAAGAGGTTCATCAGTGCTTTAGCGAGAGAGGGATCAGAAATTCATATCAGTATCCTATTGCAAAGAATTTACAGGGTTTTCTCTGCATGTAATTAGGCTTAAGCTAACTGCAGAATAAAGCAAAGAAGGAACAGAAGTGCATTGGCATCAGGAATGAAAAGGCATAACTAAAGGGGCTTAAATGCCAGCTTTTCCTCTGGCTGTGTGTGTCCTTGGACACCTTACTAAACCTTCCTTTCCTCATCTGTAAAATAGACTCAAGAAATCCTATTCAAAGGTTTCTCTTTGGGAAAAATAAGATTGCCTATGTAAAGCACTTCTTACCCTCAGTGAGTACTCAATAAATAGTAGCTATTATTACATCTCCAGAATCATTATTACCACCCATGTAAGGGCAGAAACAGGGCCAGGTGCTGTGCCTCCCCCCTCCTCACCCCAGTACTGAGCCTATAGAGCAGAAGCCTCTGATTACTGGGCTCGGGAAGACAGCACAGCATTGTGGCCGCATAGATAAAGCATGACTTTATTTCATATCCAGAGCCCTACACCAGCACTGACACCCATGCGAGGAACCTCTCAGGACCTCTGATTCCTCATGCAGGATGCATGCTGTAGGGATCAAACTAAAGAAGTTGTTTGGGGAAACACTCCAAAGCTGGGAGCCTCAGCCCTGCCTTCCCTAGTTCACAGATCTCAGTCTTTGAAACAAGCCTGTCTAGCAAAGTTTACCTCTAAGTCACCTCACTCAACTCGCCAGCCCATCCGGCAGGGCTTAGAAGATGTTTCCAGACAAGGAATCTGCTAACTTAGCTGGGACCTAGCAGCTCCCAGTCTTGTGCAGGACACCAAGATCCAGCTTATTAGAAAACTATGGGAAAGCATAGAGTACCCCCTAAACTGCCATCATTGCCCAAACACATGCCACATAGTCCTGTTTCCTAGACCTTCATGGTCAGCCAGACCAGGACCTGACATCCCATAATAGCTGACATTTATGGGGGGCTGTCTGTGTTTGAGACTAATACTAAGTTTTTTTTTCACCTGCATTATTTCAATGAATCTTTGCAGATCTATGAGGTTAAGTACTCTCACATCTTACCTACAGATGGGGAAACTGAGGACTAGGGATGGTTTAAGTACAGAAGTTAAGTTACTTATGGTTATAGGCCAGGGCCTTGAACTCAAGTCTGTCTGACTATGATCTTGGTCATTATGCCTCTTCTCTAGGAATTATTTTGGAGATGTCCCCAAGAAATGAAATGACCTACCCGAGAACATACACTAGTAGGTACCAAAGCTGGGATTCAAATCTATAGCTCTCCAAGTCCAAAGTCAGGCACTCCCCATGACACCATGCTGTGTTTCCCAGTCACATAAGCCTAGCCTCTTAGAGTCCCTTCCCTGAGTCTACAGCCTCCTGTTTGTCCCAGCCCATTGATTGATGGCCTGGAATCATGCCCTGACTCTTCTCTGCTCCTTCCCCTGGTGGCTGGTTCTGGAGTCTATTCCTGCCTGTGGGACAGATCTTCCCCAAAGATGACAAATCCCAGCTTGGTTCTGGAGAATGCAAACAGGAGTTCCCACTGTAGGCACATCTACCCTTGAGACAGAGAAGCAAACTAACCCAGACTCTCGTCTACCTTTGAGAATGAGGAGCAAACTTACCCAGCCTCTCAGTTGCTACATTGGGTCTTTGAAACTGCCTTGCTCCTAAGCTGACTTGGAAGGGGCCAAGAGGGGTCAGTCCCCCATCCCACCTCCTCCACTTTTGTCCTACCACTCAGGCGGTATGTTAGGGACCCACAATGCCTTGTGCTCAAGCCTGACACATGGCAACTGTATGCTGTTATATATTTTTTTACGACATGTATTCATTTCCAACTGTAAAAGCAACATGCTCACTGTGGTATCTCCCACTGCTCTGACAAGCCTGCCCTCACCACAGCAATGCTTCAGAAGCATTAAAGGGAGCTGGAGTGGCAGATGAAGTTTCATAACTGGCATACGTACAAATTGAAATTCCCTCCAAGGTGTTCGAAGGATGCCACAAGGGAATCGATTTGCACATAAAAGTGCCCATTCAAACTGAGGGATTCAATAGAGGAAAAGCAGACTAAGAAATAGAATATTTAAACACTTCAAATCATTTCCTCAGAAAGGCTTTCCGCATCTTGTTGGAAGAGCGAGTCATCTTCCTGTGTGAAGTGTTCAAACTCACTTCCGGTGAGTAATGAGAGGGGCATTCAGGTCTGGACTCAGCCACCGTACACGTGGCGGAGCCCACAGCACAACAGCTTCCTCTTCAGAGAACAGAGGTGCTGCCTCTAGGGCCCCATCCCTCCTGGCTTTCCTCCAGGCCGCCAAACAACCAGCTTCTGAGGGGCATCTGCTGACAGCATCTGCCAGCTCTCTCTCCAGCGGATCCGCGTTGTCTGTGACTCACAGCGAGCGCACACCGGAAGCCGTTTCCCTGTGGAGGCTCTGTTGGCTGAGATTCTTGCCAGCCCCGGGAAAGGTCTGTGGTGCTGGTAGGCAGAAATCTTGCCCTGGAAAGCGGTAAGGACCAGCCTTCCCTTGGGCTGCAGCGCGAAGAGCAAGAATACAAGCCGCACAGACTGCCTGGTGCGGTGAATGGGCTTGTCTGTGTGGTGGGCCTGAAAGCACAGGCCGCGGGCAAGGTGGAGAATGAGAGCACATACGGTGTGTCAGCTAGGTCAAAAATGGCATCTCGAAAGAGAAAAGGAAGGAAAAGAACCCACTGCTCTGAAAGCAAATCAAGAAGGACAATGAGAGACTTGGTGTGTCAGAAACTCCCATCCTACCTCTCATTGGGGTTAATCATAATGCCTTCAAATGATCCCCGTAGAAGTAACCTGCAAGGGGGGTGTTGGTGGTGCCATCTCTTTTACTTTGCACAAACTGAACTTCACAGAGGTTAAGTTGCCACAGATCACACCAGTAGTTGGTGGTCCAGTGGCCTATGGACCCACATCTGTCAGACTTCCACACTCTCACCTACTTTACAATTCATTTCCTTGGGGCACCTGGGTGGCTTTGTCAGTTAAGCATCTGACTTTGGCTCAGGTCATGATCTCGTGGTAATTTTGAGCCCGGCATTGGGCCCTGTGCTGACAGCTCAAAGTCAGAACCCTGCTTTGGATTCTGTGTCTCCCTCTAGCTCTGCCCTTCCTCCCCCTCAAAATGATAAATAAACATTACATTTTTTTAATTCATTTCTTTCTGATGGATTTTTATTGAAAACCACCTGTGTGCAATGCCATGGCTTGGAGCCAGAGGCCCTAATGAGGTGTTGAATGGAAGAAAAAAAGAAGAAAGAAGGTAGGAGTGCTAGATGTGTTGCTTTATAACTACGTGACCTTGAGCAAGTCCCCAATAACCTCCATCACCGTAATGTTTAACTCCATGATGGCTCTAAGAAGTTGTTCACGAGAGGCTCTTTGGTGTCCATTTCCCTTATTGACCCTAAGAAATATAGTTTCCTCATTTATTCGTTTGTTATTTATTTACTTCTTCACTCTGTAAACATATACTGACCACTCAGTAATAAGCATGGGGGCAGAGGGATAAATAAGAGCCAGTCCCTGCCATCAAAGTTGTCATGATCTGGTGGAGAAGAAAGGTCCCCAAAGGTAGTCACACTGTAGTGAGACTGATGGGTGTCATGGGGAGAAAAGTTACAGCAGTAGGAACACAGAAACAAGAACAACTAATTGCACCCAAATGACTGGGGAAAATTAGAGAGAAGGTGACAGCTGAGCCAGACTTTGAAGAAGGGTTAGCTAAGACAAGTGTGCTTCATGACCCTCTTATTTAGGCACAGTCTTTGCCTTGACCTCAGGAAATGCTGGTGCCGCCATCTTGGATAAATGGGCAAATGGGTAGAAGAGTGGTGAGGGAGTAACAACACAGGCTTAGGAGTCAGGCAGTCCTGGGTTTTAACCGGAGCCCTGTCGCAAACTGGCTATACCCTAAGTCTAAGTCGCTATCATGGCAACTTTTTGAAGTGCTTCTCCCTTTTGGCAGCTTTCTGTGACATTCCTTTCTGAACCTGCCTTTTCTCAGTCAAAGGCCCTTCTACAGATATATGAAATGCCTACCACTGCCAGGTGGTTGCTGGGTACTGGGGGGAGAGGCAGAGATGAGAGGGACACAATCCTTGCCCCGCCCCCCAAAGCACAAACATTTTGGGAGGAATGGACACTGATGGCCATCCATTAGGCACAGGGGAATGTACCCCATGCTGGTACCCTCCTGCAGGACTATGGCAGACGAGGGGTGTTTAACACTCAAGGCTCCATCCTCAAACCATGGCTTCTTTCTGAGGTTATTTCTAGGATCTCTCAAGCCTACATGTCACTGTTGGGTGATTTACTATAAGACTTGCAACTAGAGCAGAATTTCGAGATCATTTTACAGGTGGAAAAACTGAGGCCCAGAGAAGTAAAAGGCCCGCGTCAGAAGGGACAGAGACTGGTTCTGGACCCAGAACTCTGGACTTCTGTGTCTTGCTAACTTCCAGCCCTGAGGAGATGCCCAAATCCTCCCCTTGTTTTTTCCTGCCACCTGCAGTCACTCTCTGTAGTCTCATTCAGCTAGGTGTAATACTACAGGACAGGGACTCTGAATAAACATAAGGTTTCTCAGTGGGACATTTGAAGTTAGAGAAATCATTTTTTTGGACTCCTTTCCATAAATTTCTCTGGTGAGGACCTTTATTTATCTCGCTGAAGTACCAAGTCTCAGCTCAGATTAAAATCTGCTACAGATGAATCTCTTTTGTGAAACACGGTGGTTGGAAAACATCCTGGTGTGGGATTTAGGAGGCCTGGATCCTAAGATCAGCTTTGCCGATGGGTTGCCTTGGGGCCTCAGATGGATCACTGCCCTCCCTGGACCTCTGGCGTCCCCTCAGCTGTAGAGCCCGCTGACCTCGGGGCACCTGGGTGGCTTAGTCAGTTAAGCGTCTGACTTCTGCTCAAGTCATGATCTGGCAGTTTGCGAGTTCCAGCCCCGCATTGGGCTCTGTGCTGACCACTCAGAGCTTTGAGCCTGCTTTGGATTTTGTGTCTCCCTCTGACTTTCTCCCTGGCTCTCACTCTGTCTCTCTTTCTCTCTCACTCTCTCTCTCAAAAATAAATAAACATTAAAAAAAAGATGGCTGACCTCAATAGAAGTTCCATGAGATCTGGGACTTTGTCCCCTGTGTTCCTTGTAGGGCCTGCAGCCACACATGGCACACAGTAGGGGTTCAACACATGCTTCTTTTACAAGCGAAATATCTTCAAAGTCACCAGCATTCAGTGACTAAAAGTCTGTAAAATCATTTCCAAAATCTAAAGTCCATCTCTGTTCATTTTTTCCCCCCTCTCTCATTAGGAGGCATAATTACCCCCCCCACCTCCCTGTCTCTTAGCAACAACATGGAAGGGTTGACTGTTCTGAAGCACTTCTCAAGTTGTGTGACCTGGCAGCTGTGAATTATTCTGTGTACTCTAATATTATCGTTTCAGCACTGCTCCCCCTCCGCTGTCACTCCCCGGGCCTCCTGCTCAAAACCACCCGCTCAGCACCTCGCCTCACTTGTTGCTGAAAACACACCCTGATTCCGCCCACCTTCACCAAACTTGTTTGTGCAATTGTTCAGGACACCAGAAAACCGGACAGAGCGGCGCATTTTAACAGGAGCCCCAGAGTGCAGTGAGATAAGGAAAATACTTTGCAATACCTGCAAATCCCAAATCTGACCCCTGTAAGTGTTTTCTAGGGTCTTCCATTTGTCACTTTATTGTACAATGGATTAGGCAAAAAGAAAAATTTTTTAACAAATAATAATGACTGTCATTTATTGAACACCTACTATGTGTCATGCAACTTCATGCACTCTTCCCTGCTTTATCTTCTCAACAATCCAGGGAGCACCCACTATTACAGATGAGAGAATTGAGGCTCAGAAATGTCAACAAGCTTCTCAGGATCACGCAGCCTGTAATGCTGCTGCCCATGCCAGATCTGGGTCTGCTATCTGATTTTCAAATCTAGGGCTTTAAAGTTGAGCATTACCTGCAAAACGGCTCTAAAAGGCCCAGGAGAACAGCCTGGGGTAAAGGGAATAGAATAGCAGCTATAGTCCATCCTTTCTTCACCCACTTGATTTCCACTCCTAAAACTGAAATAACTTGTTTTCTGTTGCTCCAATATAGTGAGCTGACTAAAAGCTGGGCCTGCTGAGGAGATGCCTGGCAATTATGAGGCCAACGAAAGTTCAATGTGGAATGCACCTTCCAGCCCGTTCAATCTAGCCCTGATATTCTACAGACAATAAACAGGAGCCCAGAGAGTTTAAGGTCACTCAAGTTCGCCCGTCTTAGAAGGAGCAGAGCCGGCCTTCTCTCTACCAAATTCGATGCTTTTCAACCGTGAGCAGCATCATAACACCTGTGTATGCAGCTGTGTCTCTGAGGACTAAATGAGGTAGTAAGCTCAAAGCGCTCAGTCGGGCCAGGCCTTGCAAACCATAGCTGCTGCCACTCACCCGATCCTCTTTGAACCTCAGTCTCCTTATCTGTAAATAGGGTTGGCAAGGGCCCTTACCTCTTAGCTTTGATGAGAAATTCCACTGAGCTCTGGCACGGTGAAGAGCCTTGTCGCATCCGCTTCACAAGCACAAGCTGGATGATTCCACACATTCTTGTCTGATTTCCCTGTGGGGCCATATTAGAATAAGGTCGGAGGCGTCTGCCCCTGGCCTCTCATGATTATGGATGATTACAAAACGAGAGAAAGAAAAAACACAGGGAAAATATTGGAATTTGCCTTCATTTATACATTTCGCTTTCTCAACCTCCTTCTCTTCTTGGAACTGCTTAGACTTCACTGAGTCGTAGGCAAGGAAGGCGGTCAGCTGAAAGGTGACAGAGAAAGCAGCACTGGGTGGGCCAGGCTTGTTTAGAAGTCAGGGGCTGCCAGGTAAAGGGCACATAATGTGGGAGGCAGCTGAGCCCTGTGTGTCATGAGCTGGAGGGCTGTGGGCTCCCCCAACACGCCTGAGCCTGGATTGCACGTGAGGTGGTGAGGGCCAGTGGGGGCTAGGGCAATTCCATTTTCCGTTGACAGGGCTTCTGTCACCTCCTCTTCCCTCTCTACCCAATCTCTAGGTACCCTTTTCAGGATAGAAACAAGTCCCTTGTGTCTTTGGCCTTGCTTCCTCTAGACTCTAGCTTGTCACCCTGCTTGTTAAAGGCTGTGCCAACGGGAGGAGTGAGTGGGGGTTGAGGAAGTAGAGACAGGTTGTGCAAACAAACACTGCAAGGAGTTTGCTGGGGGAAGATGGAAAGAGAAGGAAAGACACTGTGGGAGGCGGGGTGGCACAGGGAGAGCTGGGACTTAAGTGGATTGTGTACGTATGTATGTGTGTGTGTGTGTGTGTGTGTGTGTGTGTGTGTGTAGTCAAGTTTGTTCTAAGAAAGAGACTAAAGCCCATTTAACTGCTTCTGGGGAGAAGCCAATAGAAAGAAAATGCTAAATGGATAGGGATCAGGGGCACCCGGGTGGCTCAGTTGGTTAAGCAACTCTTGGTTTTGGCTCAGGTCATGATCTCATGGTTCATGAGTTCGAGCTGCGCTGCCAACTGCCAAGCCTGCTTTCAATTCTCTCTCTCCCTCTCTCTCTGCCCGTGCCTCTCTCACACTGTCTCTGTCTCTTTCAAAATAAATAAATAAATAGACTTAAAAAAACACAAAGGGACAGGATCCTAATTATAGCAGAAGGTGTCTGAGAAGGTGAGAGGGGAGGGGGGCCCTGGAACTCAGGGGCAGCAGCTGGCCTCACCCGGGAGGAGGGACATCTCTGTTGTGATAGGAAGGGAGGAGGGTGACAGGAGCAAAGGTAAGAGCACCGGTGCACCCAATCACTCGTAGACATACTGGCTCCCAGATCTCAGTACTATCTTTCTTCCCTCCAGGCACAGCTGAGGGCTCATGCCAGGTGCTGTCTCCCTTGCTCCACATACATGAACTGCCATCCTCACCACAACCTGCAAGCCCGACCCTTCTCAAACCCCCATTTTACAGATGAGCACACCAAATCTCAGAAAGTGTGTGACATTGCCTAAGGTTGCACAACCAGTACTATTAACAACAACAACAAAAAGTGCTGACACTAATACAGTGCTAAGTCGGTGTCAGTCTTTATTCCAAGTACTTTCTATTCATTAACCAATTGAACCCTATAAGGTAGGTGCTCTTACTATCCTGACCTCACAGATGAAGAAACCAGATAATTAGATTATTTGCCCAATGACAAACACCTTTGAAAAGCACTGGAACCCAGGCTGTCTGCTCCCAGGTCAGTATTCAGAACCATACTGTCCTGCTGGTTGTGGGAAACAGAGTAACGGAGATCAAACTCATTTTGTCTGATTTCAAAGACCATACTCGGCTCATCGTGTCAAGGGATGAGGCTGCGTAAAGGGCAAGTCCACTTTTAGATAAAAGTTGAATACGCTATACCAAGATCTAAGAACAACAACAAGAATCCCCCAAAGACTTCTTCCAATTTCTCTTTGGCTAAAACTGAGTGACTGGGTTCTCCTAAATTCCCTAACGGCTGCGGTGTCTCTATGGTGGACACAGGCAAGTGCAGAAGGTTAAACAAGGTATAAATGTAACCAATCAACAGAGTCAGTCACACCCAAGCGAAGCAGTAAGTGCTGGACTGACGTCTTGATGTGTTCAGTAAATCGCGTTTGGCCCCCTGGTTCTGGCGGGCCCTGTGCCAGCACTGGCATCCAGGAGTGAGAGCCCCTGGGTCTTGCTCTTTAAGGAGCTCGCAGACCAGTACTTGCAACAAACATGGGAGCAGACGAGTCCCTCGCAGTGAGTGACAGCATACTACGGCGGGGTGTCTGCAGAGGATGATGGAAACAGAGTGGGGTGCCGTGTCCGTCTAGGGGAGGAACTGAGGCACAGGCTTCACAGAGGGACTGTCATTTTTATTTTTTTTAATAGTTTATTGCCAAATTGGTTTCCATATAACACCCAGTGCTTCTCCCCACAAGTGCCCCCCTCCATGACCATCTCCTCCTCCCTCCCTCCTCCTCCCCCTTCAGTCCATGGTTCGTTTTCAGTATTCATTAGTCTCCCATGATCTGTGTCCCTCACTCTCCCCCACTCTCTTTCCCCCTTCCTCTCCCTGCCAGGTCTCTCCTGTTAGACCTATGAATGCAAACATATGGTATCTGTCCTTCTCTGCCTGACTTATTTCGCTTAGCATGACACCCTCAAGGTCCATCCACTTTCCTACAAATGGCCAGATTTCATTCTTCCTCATTGCCATATAGTACATACACATCTTCTTGATCCATTCATCAGCTGATGGACATTTAGGCTCTTTCCATGATTTGGCTATCGTAGAAAGCGCTGCTATGAACATTGGGGTACATGTGCCCCTGTGCATCAGCACTTCTGTATCCCCTGGGTAAATCCCTAGCAGTGCTATTGCTGGGTCATAGGGGAGTTCTATCGATAGTTTTTTGAGGAGTCTCCACACTGTTTTCCAGAGCGGCTGCACCAGTTTACATTGCCACCAACAGTGTCACTTTTAAGGAAAGAACTCTGCCAGATGAACAAGGGAAGTGAGGGCATGTGACTCACGCAGGCAGGACCCACGTGCAAAGTCAGAGAAAGCGTGGCAAAATGTGGCAGGTTCTGGGGAGCTGTTGTTTAGTTCAGCATGGCTGCAGTAGAGATGGCAGCTTTGGGGGGTGGGAGATGTGGCTGGAGAGGTAGGCAGGGGCCAGATCAGGTCGCGATGGAAGCTATACTCCATGTGCAGGAATGTAACCCCCAATCCTTACTACCACCCCAATCAGTTACTACGGTTTCCCAGCTCCTAGTGCTCACAGATGCTTTCAAAGCTCCGGCGGCTTGACGCTGAGGTGCCCAGGGTATTTAGGAGGAAGGAACCTGACGGTGCCACTGGCCGTTCAAGGTGCACGCTGCAAAACGGCACTGAATGCTATTTTGCGTTTTGCTTTTATTCCCGGAAGCGAAAAGTTCCTCTTCTGGTGCGCAAAACCAAGTACTCTTGTAGGTCTTTCATGGGAGCAAAGTGGCCCAACACGAACTTTGGAAAAGCAGGGGTACTGTATTCCTAATTCACAGATTAGAAAATGGAGGCTCAGAAGCATTAACTTGCACTCTATCCAGAGCTGATAAGAAGCGGACCCGAGGTTTGAACCCAGGCTGGCCCAAAGCCAAAGCCTAAGCTCTCTCCACTCCGCCATGATGACTGCCTCTGCCAGGCCTCTAAAGCTATCACTCCCCATTATGTAACCAAAAAAATAAAAAGCCTTTCTTTCTCTGGTGGCAGTGGCGATGTCATTCCAGAAACTAAGATTTGTTCCCTTTATAAATGAGGGGTCAGTGCATTTTTCCCCCTGCTCATTATAAAGGCCTGCTTCCTACCAGAATGAGTAATGAGGCTGTAGCTGTCTGCATTCAGCCATAGGAAGACGCGTAATTGTATTTCTTCCATGATGGAAGAACCAGCTGTGGCACTAATAAAAATGACTGCTTTTCAATTCTTTCAACAGAGTAAATAAAACTCCCTTGTGATTAACAGCAAATTGGTTTCCTACAGAGTTGTCAAATCCGAAGGGGTGCGGTGAGGGGGTGGAGGAGAAGATGGGAGTGAAAGCTGGTTAATGGGTCTACTCCAGCAGTGTGCTTTCTCAAAGGATGCCTTCCTAAGGTGCTCTGGGTAGGAGAGATATTTTTAACTCCTTTCAGGAAATTCCCAAGTCTGGAAAAATAACACTCCAGCATCCTGGCGTGGGGACAAAAGAGAAAAGGGGTCTCACTAATTAACAACTGCGCTCCCTGAGGCTTTCAAATTTGGGGTTCCAATTCTTTTCCAATTCATGTACTCTACGAATATTTATTAAGTGCTTACTAGTGGTTTATTCATTAGTGGACTATTTACTGAGTTTCTACTCTATTCTGACAGCTGTGCCTTGGGGAAGGAGCTCTAGAGAGAGACACATAGTTTGTTACAGTTTCTGTGATAATATCTGTATACTGGAATTAAAAGTTGTGAATTTCCATAGCTTTTTCGTTCTCTCAAAAAATAGGATGGAAAAGCTGTTTTGTCCCCAGCTTTAAGCCAAAAGAGTTACAAACCAAGGCCAATAAAAGATCAATCACAAATAAAGATAATGTAGTCTCAAATGATAACAGAAGGAAATGCGATTCTGAAATTTGCAAAATACCAGTGGGTCAGACAGAGTTCCCAAAGGAAACAGGTAGGATGCCCAAATTAGGAGATTTCGAGGAGAGTTTATTTACAAAGGAATCCTTTGTGTACAAGGATGTGCAAAGGATATAGGGGACTCACAGGGGCTGTGCAGGATCCCAGAACTGGCAGGAGTGGTCCTGCTAGCACCCCAGGTCCGAAGGAATAGGGGAGAAGATAGGCTAAAGACACCTGGCTGAGAAGAGTGCTATGGGGAAGATCATCCTGAAAGTGACGGACAGCTGAAGCTCATAGCCAGGGTGACCATACAGAGAAGGTGCCAGAGAAATAAATACCTAATCTCACTTCCTTCCGCCCCAAGATTTTTTCCGTCTTGGGGGTCAGGAAAGGCTCTCTGTAGTGGAGACGGTATCTGACTTAGATCTTGACAAATGAATGGGAGTTAGGTGGTGAAGGGAGGGGGGAAGTCTTCGGGTAGAAAAAAATAGAGCAAAAGTAAAAAGGTGGGAGGTGGATTGAAAACAGATCCTGAGGGGCCTTTTCGATATGGATAGAAGTTTGGCTTTTGTAGCCCGGACATTAGGGAGCCATTGAATGATTTTTAGGCAGGTGAGCAGTGTGATTATATGCGCATTCATGAAAATCCCGTTGGTGAAGCCTGGGAGATGAGTCAGAGAGGGGTGTGGCTTGGAGAAGAAGAGACCGGCAGGCACAGAAGTTCCAGATACAGGGGGAAAGCCTGGACAGTAGTGGTGGAGAGGGAGAGAAGGGAGGGTTTTGAAAGAGTTGAAAGAAGTCGAAATGATGGCTGATGGAATGGGGAAAGGGCGGGCAGGAGAGGCGCCAAGGCTGATTCTCAGCGCTCCCGCTAGAGTGTCTGTGGACCGCACTCTTTGCTGGGACTTAGAAAGGAACGTGGCACAATAGGTTTGGGGGACAAAACCAGAAGGCTTTATTCTGAAGCATACTGAGCTCCACCTGCCTGTAGGACATTTAGGTGGAGATGCCCCCTGTGACCTGGGTATGACTCTCAAGCTCAGGAGAGGGAGCCGGCCTGAGAGAGGGGCACAGGACACTTGAGCACACACGAGATTAGGCCACGTTAGCACACAGGAAAAGCGTTGACAGAGAGGGCTCCCCGCCTGGGCGACCTGCGCGCCCTCATCTGCAGGATGGAGATGTGGGTGCCTCCTTCGCGGGGGTGTTGTGAGCGTTCAGAGAAGAGATCCATGTGAAAGTGCCTGGTACATAGCAGATACTAAAAATACTTGCAGAAGCAGAGAAAAGACACAAATGCTAAGAAAGTTGATTTTACACTGTATTCAGAAAAGAAAACAGCAGCTGCTCTACACTTAATGAACACCACGGTATTATCTCTGCGCCTGTTTCCTTATGCATCTGTCTCTTCTTGCTCCTTGGGCTGAAAGGGGATGGGAACTGCGGCCCACAGTTGTTTGTGCTTCCCATTCCCCTATGTACTCATCAAACAGTTAGTTCCTAATAGGTATCCACTAAATATATAAATATGGCTGATTGATTGTCTGGTGGAAGGAAAACATGAGAAGGACTCGTAGCTGGAGATAGTCCCAATTACCCTAGCACTGCTCTAAAACTGACGAACTGCTCACTCTCTGGTCCCGCCCCTCCCCCACCCCCCACGGGAGAGACGTGATTAATGTCCTTTCTCTGTTGGAGAGTGGTGGTCCAAAGATTAATGAAGTCAGAATCCCTTGGAGATACTTGAGTAAGAAATGGGCCGTATTGTTGTCTCATTTTAATTAATTTGAAAATTATCCTATATTGTTCAAATGGCAACTGACTCATCAAAAGTGGGTGTTTGGAAGTGATAAATGGAAAGTCTGAGGATTTTCTCATTAATTAATTTGGCTGTGAAAATAAGCATGGCCCACATTCCCAGTGAAATGAAAACAGACCAAAAGGTAACCAAGAAGCCGGGCTAGTGTGGAATGGCATAAATTCTGCCCTCAGGCGTAGACTCACACTTTCGGCAGCCAAGTAATAATTTTATATAGGCAATATGTAATATGTGATTTTCTGTATTTTCCCAGTTTTCTACAATGGGCACATGTTGCCTTACAATAAAAACTTAACTTAAAAAAAAATTAAAAGAGGCGCTTGGGTGGCTCAGTCAGTTAAACATCCTACTCTTGATTTCGGCTCAGGTCATGATCTCGCTGTTCATGGGTTCAAAGCCAGTGGGGCTCTGCGCTGGCAGCGTGGAGCCTACTTGGGATTCTTTCTCTCTCTCTCCCTGTTTCTGCCCCTCCCCTGCTCATGTTCTCTCTCACCTCTGTCTCAAAATAAATAAACATAAAAAAATAGATTTTAAAAATTAAAAGAAAAAATATTTGTCATACATATATATTATATATAATAAATACAGCATGTACAAAAATATAATAATATAGAGTAAAGTAAATACTATTTTTATTTTTCTCTTTATCTGTTTTGAGACTTTTTAATTAATAGTCCCTAATATTATTTGTCCCCTTATCTCTTTGCCACGCAAACCAGGGGTCTTTACTTGTAAGCAACAGAAACTGCATCTGGTTAACACATACCAGAAAGGAGGTTTTTTTGGCAAATACAAGGGAATTCGAAATTTCAAAAGGAAAGTGGGGAAATGGGCTTAGAAAGACAGGAAGAGGAAGTGAGCTTCTCCAGGGGTTTTGCAGGAACTATGCCTCGGCTTGTCCAAGAGCCCCTGTGACAACCAGGGGCTCAAACCACTCACATGCTCAATCAGGAAGGGAAGTTCTGGTCAGCCCAATGAGGGCCATGTTTCCGCCATGGCCAGAGAGGAGTAGGGCTCCAAGCCAACTGTCCTTGCCAGACTGTGTCCAAAGGACTTTGACCATCCACCCAACTGAACTTTATTTTTTCAATGTTTACTTATTTGAGGGGAGGAGGGACAAAGAGAGAGGGAGACAGAGAATCTCAACCAGGCTCCACAATAGGTGAGGAGACCAATGCGGGGCTCTATCCAAAACCATGAGATCATGCTCTGATCCGAAATCGAGTCTGATGCTCAAGCAACTCAGCCACCCATACGCCCCTTCACCCAAGTGAATTTTAATCCTGGTCCCATAGGAGATAGTATGGATGCTGGACAAACAAAAATAGATGCCCACCACATGAGGTAATTGTTTCCTGCTCACCCAATGTTTTTTAGATGTAATTTACATAATGTTGCAAATAAACAACTATCCATTGCTAAACAGCTCTGAGTGTTTGAAAATGATTCCCTGAGTACTGATTCCACTTCTGTCTCCTTATATCAAAAGAGGGGTCCTGATGGTGGTGGGACTGGAAACAACTGGAACTGTTAGAGGATCAGTTGAGAAAGCTGGGGGAGGGGGGAGGCACTTGGAGGTGAGGAGAAGACTCAGGTGAATGAGCAGTCATCACCATGTTTCCTAAGGGCTGTTTGCCATTGTAGCAAAAGAATGAGAATTTTAAAACAATGGATGGAAGTTCAAGGGAGGCGAATGTTGTCTCAACAAATGGTAGAACTTTTTAAGAATTAAAACTGCCCTGCTCTGGAAAGTAGGAAGCCCCCATTTCAAGGGGTGATCAACTAGGAATCATAACACTGGATGGGGTTGGGTTATTTGATCTCTAAAGGAGTCTTTGAACCCTGATTAGTCCCTGGTTCTATGATCCTTTATTTGCAAACCTAGTAAGTGTCCGGCTGAAGGGCTCCTCGCCTTTCACAGCTCTTCAGTCACATCCATGCCTCAGGCTCAGCTTCTCCTTTTCACCTGGTTTGCTGGCAAACCTGTGTTTGTGGAAGAATTCCCCAGGCACTACTCTCTGTGGGAGAACGATGGGATTTCTGGAATTTCGTCAAGCAGCTTGGCAGGCAGAGAGGAGAGGAAGGGCACAAGCAACAGATCAGGAGTAAGAATTCTTGGATTTTAACCTCAGCTTTGCCACTTACATGATGTGGATTCTTAGGCAAGTCAATGGGCTTTGTGGCTCTCATTTTATTCATATGTAAAGAGTAGATGAAGGGAACAGCAATAATAGTAATAATCTTCTTTACAGAGTTTATCTTTTTAATGTAAAACCTGGTTTTTGTGGAGTCTTAATGGTGTGCTAGATTATTTGCATGCATTATTTTGTTTACTTAATTCATCTATTTAATCCTTCCAATGATCCCATTATAAATAGATTCTATAATTCCCATTTCACTGATAAGAAAATTAAGGTTTAGGGAGTTTAAATCATTTGCCTTAAAGACGGAGCTAAAATTAAAATCAATAGATCTAACTCTATAGACTGAGTACTTTATCATGCCAGACTGCAGCTGGCATCCATGAGTGAGCATATATCATACTACACTTAACAGACAATCTGGAATATGATAGGGACTCAGTAACTATTAGTTTTCAACTCACCATTCTTGTGACTTAATCTTCTAAAAACTCCGGCTAAAATTCATCTTTTTCTTAAAAATTTTTAATGTTTGTTTATTTTTGAGAGGGGGGGAAGGGGCAGAGAGAGAGGGAGACACAGCATCCGAAGCAGGCTCCAAGCTCTGAGCTGTCAGCACAGAGCCTGACGTGGGGCTCGAACTCATGCATGATCCACGAGATCCAAAGTCTGCTCACAGACTCACTGACTGGGCTACCCAGGTGCCCCTTGAGCTAAAATTCACCTTCATATGTGGTGGCCCTGTGCTGCCTCAGCACTCTGGCCGGTCACAAGAAGAGCAACAGCTTCAAGCACCGAATTAAGATAACACAAGCCACCTTTCTTGTTCTTTTCAAGAGCAAGAAAAACACTTCCTAGAAGCCTCCTGTCACATCTTACCTAACAGGTGTGGGTCCACAGTCTCATCTCTAAACCCTTTTCATTGGAAAAGGAGGAAGACTGAAAACCCCTTAGGCCAACCAGGCCTACCCCTGGAGCTGGTCAGCTTCCAAAATCATCAGCCTTCTTCTTGGAGAGGAAAAGGAGGTCACGGATGCTGGTAACTTTCTCCTCTAGACCCCTATTATTCTGATGAGGAAAAGAAGGTTCGGAGGGGTTTAATTAATCTACCTAGTGTCCAAGGGCAGGGCAGGGCTGGAGATAGGAAAGTGTTTACCTAGGGTGGTTCTTAGGTAAGGAAGACGATTGGAGCTGTGGCAAGGTACAGAGAGGACCGAGGGCAGTGGTCCTCACCTGTGCTGCACATTGGAGTGACACCAGTCACTTTACGTAGCACTAATGACTAGATCCCACCTCTAGAGATTCTGACTCACTTGGTCTGGGAGGCAGCCTGGGCCTCAAAACCACCCCAAGAAATTTTAATGTGCAGCCAAGGCTGCACCACTGGTTGAGGAAGAAAGCTAATGGAATGTGGAGGGCTTGAGGTCAAAGGCATAGAGTCTGCACTGAGTAACAGTGATCCTATCTCTTCTGCTTCTCCTCAGTAATTGCTGCTAGTTACCAAGGACTCCCCACATTCCAGGCATGGCTGTGCCCTTAGCACTTCTGTCTAGTAGGCAGTCAATAATTGAAGGGATCACAGATGCTTTACTCATAGAATGAATAATTTTCATGCAACCTCCACAAAGTAATAGCGCTTCCATTTTAAGATGAAGAAACAAAGACCCAGACATTTGGAGGAACTAAGTCTTTTTGATTCTGTGTTCTCCAAGTCCTGTTCCATCCACAGAAGAAATCAGAAGTCTAAGAAACAAAACTAGGCATCTCTTCTCTCTTTTTGCTCTCCAAAACCTCACCTTGCTTCTAATACTGCCTGGAAACTTCCTTTGGTCCCACCTACCTACTGGGGAGCGCCAGCCTTTTGAGCGAGGAGGAAAGGGTTGAAGCTTTCTGTCAAAGGCATGGGCAACAATCAAGACCAATCTTCATTTTTGAGGCCTGGTATCTAGCCTGGTCTTCGCACCTCCTTGTGGTATGAACTTGAGCAAGGCCCTTCCTGTTTCTGGGCTTTGCTCTCCCCATCTGTAACATGAAGAAGTTGGACCAGAATCTGCAGGTTGCAAACTCAAGTACTTTGGGGTCTAGGTAGATGATGTACATCCATGAGACAGGCTGGATAGGGACCACAGGGAAGGAGCAAAAATATGCCCTGTCCAAAAGGGTGGGATTTATTGAACTCCAGCCAACTGTCATCATGGTGGCCTATGGGCTCAGGGTTATGAGAGCTTCTGATTCATTTTCAAAGAAATGCTAAGAAATTTTTATTTTATATTCAATTTCCTGCTTAAACTCATGGTAGTCTAATAATAATAATAATAATAATAATAATAATATAATGTAGGGGAAAAAAACATGAATGTAGACTGAATTTAGCCCACATGCTATTTCTTTGTGACCTATGGGCTAAATGGTCTCTAAGAATTAATAACATTCTGCAATTTCTTTTTTTTACACATTTTATGTTTATTTATTTTTGAGACTGAGAGCGAGAAAGAGTATGAGCAGGGGAGGAACAGAGAGAGAGGGTGACACAGAATCTGAAGCAGGCTCCAGAATCTGAGCTGTCAGCACAATGCCTGTCACAGGGCTCAAACTCATGAACTGTGAGATCATGACCTGAGCTGAAGTCAGACCCTTCTCCCACTGAGCCACCCAGGCGCCCCATCATTCAGTGATTTCTGAATGAGGGGAACTGACCAGATATTATGAAACACAAACATTGGCATTTCTGCACTAACTAAAACTGCTCTTTGGGAAATAGAATCAAATGTCATCTTTCCTATTTTTCATTCCTAGTACTTTGCTGTGCTTTTATTTCTGGGGTCTCAGGGAAATTATAGCCCCCTGCAAAATCTGATGATCTTGGTTTGAAAGAAGACGATTTGCTTTATAGAGAAACAGTGCCCTCTGCTGGAAGAGTAATGCAGAAAGATGCCTTTGGGTCTGAGATCATTTAACACTTGGGAAGAGTGGATTTGTTTGTTTTCACTTGAAATAGATGTAATGAAGAATAATAAATAAAATATAAATGCATATTTATGGATGGCTTGATGTATGTTAGGCATAAATTGGGCTTTCATGTATCCATTTGGGAGTAATTACTCTTAATCTACAAAAAGGCCAGGATTCGAGAAAGGAAGAAAACATTTGTTACATCAACTGACAGCAATCTGGAATGCACAGACAAGGAGAGGAAATTGGAGTCTAGGTCTCAAGACCGTGTGCTGGAAAATCAGAGCCCTAATAATAATGTGTTGTAAATCTGTATGTTTTAGTAGTTACTTTCACTGCATCCTCTTAGTAAATCCTTCCAATAATGCTCCAAGGCAGGTGTTATTATTTTCATTTGACAGATAAGGCAAAATGGAGCACAGACTCTGAGTGACCAGCTCGAGATTTCTTGGCAATTAAATGATGGAGACAACCTAAGCAAGTTGCTTAGCCTCCCTAAGCCTCAAGTCCCCTATTGCATGAATTGCAAATACATGTGTGAGGCACTTAACACAATGCTTAGCCCAGAGGGAGCCTGGCACCTAATATTAGTTAGAACCCCTGTAATGTTCAGAGTCCAGGTCTTTTAGCCACTGGTCCTGTGTTTTTTACATTGCACAGTATCTTGAATGTTCAATATAGAGACCACAGTGCTGCTGGATTTATAACCGTGGCTTTAAACCCAAAAAATATTGCCTAGAAAATTTTAAAGATAAGCGGTTTTGTCAATAGCTATTAAGATCTTGAGCTGCATCATAAAGATAGAATATTCTAAATGAGGAAAGTTACAGCTCCTGTGACTTATGCACCACTCAAACCATCCTAGGTCTATTGTGTGGATTGCTGAGCTCTACATTTGAATAGAGCATTGCCATGTTGGATGGTATCCAAAAGAAAGTGGAGAAGGGTCCAGGAACCACACCAGAGAAGACCTGTTGAAGGAACTGGGGATATTGGCCTGGAGAAGACAAGACTCTCGGACCATATTCATTCATTCATTCATTCATTCATGCATTTGTTCATTCATTCTATGTTAACTGAGTACTTGCTCTGTGTCACATGCTCATGCAGATACAGCCAGCAGCCAGACAGACATAATTTCTGGTCTCATGAATCCAAATCTAGAGGATTTGCATGGAGTAATAGAGGGCATCATATGAGGAATACACTTTATTCTGGGTGAACCAGGACCATGGCCAGAAGAGGAAATCTTTAATTGGCTGCAGTCAAGGGAGCAGAGAAGGCTGGCTCAAACGTATGACCTCCTTACTGCTGGGAGAATTTTAAGTCTAAAAGACTACTAGGAGGTTTTAGAGAAGATTCAGTTTGGGGCAGGGTTTAGTGGCTTTAGTCCCCGACAAGCCTGTGCACCACAGTTATATCAACATTGCCCATTGCCCGGGCTGCTCTGGGAAGGCCCTCAGGAGCTGCCACTTACCTTATGGAGGAGAAAGCCAAGGACTTAAAGTTCCTTGGTCTTTGACTTCCTATCTTGAGCCTCCATGTTCTTAATGCTTCAGGGATACCGTGGCCCTTTCTTTCCCCGTCACAGAGAATTCTTCTGAGCAGTGTCCCTCAGCAGAACATAAGAGGATTAGCAGCAAACTTCTTTAGTAGAGGATGCAGATTTTTCAAAAGCGCATTATTTAAAAAAAAATTCATTTCCATTGTATCTAATTCTGAAGCAAAATATAAGCAACAAGATTAAGGGGGGGAAATCACCCAAAGATAACCATGGCTAAGAGTATTTCCTTATATATTTTTCCTTCTGTTTAGGATTTTATTTTATTTTTTAAGCACATATGATCCCACCAAATCCTGCCTTTTCTTTTAGGATTATTCAAAACAGATGTCTTTAAATTATAAGCCTCATTACAATCATATATTGACTTCAATAATTATATAATTTTATAATGTTATTATATCATAATATTATATCGAGTAAATACGCCATAGCTTACTTATTTATTCTCCCATCACTGGTCATTTCCAATCTTTGAGACTATTTGGTGCAATGTACAAGTCCATACATGATACCAGTGTGGGGGAATAAGGAGGAAATGGGTGTTCTGTGGGCAGAAAGGAGGGTGGCATTGGGTGGGGGTAAGGTCGCTGATAAAAAAGAAATAGAGGAAGTGACAGAGACTTAAGGACCCACAGATGTCCCCTGGGTGGACCAGTGAGGAAAACACACTTGCAGCCAGGCCACACAGCGACCAAGAGATCTTCTCCAGAAGTCAGCCCCAGACTCCCGCAACCAGAGGCCAGCAGTACTGTGTCTGTGTCCTGATCTCTTCTTATAAAAGGACACCAGTCATATTGGATTAAGTTACACTCATGAGATCTCATTTTACATTCATCACCTCTTTCAAGGCCCTATTTCCAAATACAGACACTTTCTGAGGCACTGGGTGTTAAGCCCTCTTGCAAATAGGAGGGGGTGTTACAGTTCCTCTTGAAAATCACCCACTTTGCTGCAATTTTTGTATATCTTGCTTCCCTGAACACTGGCAGTAGTTTTCCTAACCTTTTTCTCCAGAATCTTCTAACAGCTTCGCAAACACCTAATTTCCTATGTAAAATTCATTCCTGTTTGAGATGCCTACCATGGTTTCTTATTCGGATTGCATCCTGAAGGCTACTGCAGCTGTTGTTTTAAATGGTGGGCAATGGGTGGTGAGTAGAGTTTCAAGTTTAAACAGAACAGAGTGGCAAACCACAAATGAATAGATCCTGGAGAAATCAAGGATAGCATACTTGGAATTTATCCTAGGGTCTAGGACGTTATAAACTTTTCCCATTAAAACACCTCTAATGGCAGAAAAGGATAAACTGGACCCCCATGGGTCCTGACAACAGCTGCTACAAGAAAAATCCTTTGGAATATTTTAAACTCACCCAAATTTTTCATCTTTATCAATAATATATTAATCTATAATATATTATTTTCATGTAAAATATTATGTAATTATTAGCCATCAAATAAAATGAACATTCTAGAGCAATGATGTTTATGCTATGGTTTTGAGTACTGTCTGGACACAGTCACAAACCACAATTTGAGAAGCAGAGCCCAAGACAGTATGGAAACATTGAATGTTTTTGAGGAACAAAGTAAAATAAGGCAATTGCTTTTCTGAATGGTCTCTGTGCCGCTGTGTGGAGGCTGGAAAGAAACGAACATGTAGGCAGGGGAATCTGTTAGAAGACTATTGGAATACAGAGTGTCTGGGTGGCTCAGTCAATCAAGGGCCCGACTCTTGATTTCGTCTCAGGTCATGATCTCACAGTTAGTGGGATCGGGCCTGTGTTGGGCTCCATGCTGAGAACATAGAACCTGCTGGGAATTCTCTCTCTCTCTCTCTCTCTCTCTCTCTCTCTCTCTCTCTCTGCCTCTGCCCCTCCCCACTCATGTCTCTCTCTCCTCCTCTCCTCCTCTCCTTCTCTCTTTCTGTCTCTGTCTCTCAAAATAAATAAACATAAAAAAAGAAGGCTAATGGAATAATCCAGGTAAAAATTGATGCGACATAGGGGCGCTTGGGTGGCTCAGTTGGTTAAGCATCCAACTCTTGATTTCAGCTCTGGTAATGATCTCCTAGTTCTTCATGAGTTTGAACCCCATATCAGGCTCTGCTGACAGTGTGGAGCCTGCTAGGGATTTTCTCTCTCTCTCTGCCCCTCCCTTGCTCACTTTCTTAAAATAAATCAATAAACTTAAAAATAAATTGATGAGACATTGAAGTAAGACCCTTGGCAGTGAGAATGGAGCCAATAGAGGTGACTAAGAGACCTTGAGTGATCACTTTCACCTCTGAGCTTCAGCAGAATAAACAAGTTGAACTATCCAACAACCAAGATCCTTTTCAGCCCAAAGGTATTGTGATTTCTTTCTGCTTATCTTTATGTGCTTGCCTTTAATCGTTTATAAATATCTGTGGTTTACTACACTCAAATACCAGCTTCATTCAAAGACTTTTGCTGCCAGTTTGTCAATGAGACAAAATTTTATAGACTTCTTTGTTTGGAATGAGAAGTTCTACATCTAAGAAGTAGTGATATTTTGACAAAGGTTTCTAGTAATTTCCAATTCTAATTCCATTCTAATTCTATTTTACCTGGCATATAGGAAGCACTGAATACACATTTGTTGAATTACCAAATGAATGAATTAATGGCAAGTAACACATTTTAATGGATTCAAACACTTCTTTTTTTTTAATGTTTTTATTTATTTTTGAGAGAGAGAAAGGGGGAGGGCAGGGAGAGAGAGGGACAGAGGATCTGAAGCAGGCTCTCCACTGACAGCAAGAGCCTGATGCGGGGCTCATACTCACAAACCATGAGATAGTGACCTGAGCAGAAGTCAGTCACTTAACCAACTCAACCACCCAGGTGCTTCTCAAACCCTTCTGATAGCAAGTCCTCCCTTATACTATCTGTGTAACCTTACATCATCTTAGCACTTCAGCCCATACTTCAGGGCCTTGTTCATATATATTCCGTGCCCTTGGTTTACAAGGCCCTTTGCCTCTTTATCCATCTGGGAAAATGTCTTATCATGTGTAACAACTAAGCTTAAATACCACATTGGCAGAGAAGAGTCTAGCTATGTAAGACAAACACAGACATTTAGAGTCACACAGGCCTGGGTTCAAATCCAGACTCACACATATAGTGGGAGGGTTTCCCAAGAGTCTCCTCATAAACTTTTGATCTATTAGATGATAAGTAAAACAGGAAAGAAAAATTATTTCATCAAATCTGGGCATCATTTTCCACAGGTGGGAAGCGTATTGCTGGAGATAATTCAACCTGCTAACAGCACCTCATGTTTAACCTCACTGAATGTCTCAAACTACTGTCCATGTGGCAACATGTCATAGGCTGGAGGGCAAATATATTTGATGGCACAAAATCTCAGCAATAACGGATATGCTGGCACTTTAACTCCGTCCAACTTCTGGGTTTTGCCTGGGTCAAACATGTTCACCAAGCTTGTACCACAGTGCTGGAGGGATCCAGACTTAGGGATGATCAAAACTGGGCAGTGAGACTCAGATCACTTGCAAACTCTCATTATTCACATTCTGTTATCCAGAGATCAGTGAGGATTTTTACCAAGGCTGGTGAACCAATTGAAAAGGGTGGAACTCATCATTCTGCCAGACCCACACCTTCTCCTTGTGCCTGAGTCGGTCTGGCTGATGCACCAAATGTGGCTCATGATGAATTTCACCTATTATCAATCTCTCATAGATGTGTTCAGCCACCACCTTTGCTCTCAAGCCTGTTTTCCAGAAGAAACCCAGAAATACTTGAATTTTATTTTCACCCTGACACATCTGGAGGACTAAATAACATAAAATGTGCTCAAAGGGCAGACCACTATGGGCACCTTGAAACAAACTTCAAAATGATGCTAAACCTGCTTATATACCATCTGACTTCCACACGGCAAACTCAGCACCAATAAGATCAACTTTCACTACAAAATAGTTCTTGAGAAACACTAGATATCAGTCCTTAGGCAAGCCTCCTAATCTTCCTTAGCTTCAGTTTCCTCACTATAAATTTTGAGTGATAATTTCCATTGCAAGACCTCATTGGAGTGGCATATAGTAGATACCCAGTAAACAACATCTATAATTATGCATCCCAGAGTTCTACCTTTCACAGAGTATGCCTTCTTCTTTGGTACCATTTCACAGAGTGTCCTTACCTATTGAGTGGGCAAAATAAAACCAAATTCACAGGATTTTTAGGGCTAAATTAGATAGAACACATAAAATTATAAGCTCATCACAATTCCCATTTGCATTATCCTAAAATGTAACATGCTTCCATTAGGGCTCTAATAACTCTGTGTTTACTATGTGTCTATATTGTTTATATAGCTATATTTTCTTTGAGTTTCTCGTGTGTGTCTTGGGAGAGGATGGGTGAGTAATATGTGTTGAGTATCTACCATGAACCAAGCCTGTAATGGGTGTTTTTAATATACTATCTTCTTGGCCCTTCCCTCAGCCTCTGTAAGGAGGATGATGAATCCCATCACAAGGTGGGCATACTGATGCTATGAAGTCAAAGTCTTCAAGACCAGTGTGATGCTATGCTCTTTGAATCACTCTGTAGCTTAAGTGAGGCAAAAGCAGGCATTCAATAAGTGTGGAAGAATTCTCCTGTGGATGGTGAGGCCCCTTTGCCAACACTGAATGTTTGCTAAGGCTCAGTCCTTAAGAGCAACCACTCTGGAGCAAAATTTCCATGGTTCTTCCACTTTTCCAGCTCTCTGACTTTTGATATGCCTCAGCTTACACTAATTGCAAAGTGGAAATCCTCATAGCATCTACCTCATATTATTGTTTCTTTTGAGGATAAAACAGTATATGTTGATGATTTTGTACAGTGCCTTGTATATAGTAAGCGCTCAATAAATGTCTCTCTTAATCAGTCTCAGAGCTTCTGAATGGCACCACCAGAGAGATTCAGGAAGCTGACCCTTGGACTGTGGTGGGCCTGGGCCTCAGGAGCCTACAGAAACATGGATGCTGGTGCCAATGGGAAATGAGGCCCATTTCCAGCTGTAATGGCTTCCCGGCTGACAAAGGGACAGGGTTCATTTCCTTCAAAAGTTGCTTTGCTCTCTTTCCGAGGCTTTGGGGCAACTTCTGCTTCACTAGGAAGCTCTCTGAAGTAGTGAGTCAATAGACACTCATCCCAGGAGGTGACTCACATACCAGAGTGTGTGGTCCACAAATGGTGTGGGGGTGGTACCTCTTGGGAGAGACTGGCGTGCCCCTAAATGAGTTGTTTGTGATTGCAGGCTGCTCACAGAGCAGACATGGAAACAGATGCGCTAATTAAGTACGTGTCCTGTCCCCTCCGCACTCCTTCAGGAGGGGTGCAAATGGTCCTCAAAATGATGCTGAACTTGGGGGTAAGAAGTATCATTGCTCACATCCCCCCAGGCCTCTTCAAAATGAGGGCTGGTTAAGAGTCTGAATAAGGAACTGGAGGTTTGAATGGTTTCCAGACTTGTGCTGTGCAGGCGGAGGTAAAATGAGAGAATTCCAGAAAAGCTGTCCGGAGAGGGATTTTGGAGCAGAGGGCAATTTCATTAGGGTGAGAGTCTTGTCCTTACATTTTTACTCAATAATAAAAATTTTATCAAGATAAGAAAATAATTAACCTATTATTTATCTGTTTCTTCCAATGGACAGTGCATGTTCTAGGGGTACCATAAATCTTACTCTGTATCCATCACAGCAAAGAGGGGTTGCATTGACAGTGCCAAAATGCAGGGATCTGAATCAGAGCACTTGGAAATTTCTAAACCTCTCAGTGCCTCAGTTTCCTGACCTATAAGATGGGGGCTGTGAATAATACCTACTGATAGGGTTGTGAACATTAACTGATCTAATACAGTGCTACTCCAAATGGGATCCACCCACCAGAGCTCATTGATAAAATTACCTGTCCTCTGTCAGTTATGTACAAAAAGTAACAGTAACTTGGGTGCCTGGGTGGCTCAGTCAGTTAAGCGTCTGACTCTTGTTTTTGGTTCAGGTCACGATCTCACAGTTCATGAGATAGAGCCCCACATAGGCTCTGCACTTGGAATTCTTGGTCTCCCTCTCTCTGCCCCTCCCCTGTATGCACGCTCTCCCTTTCTCTCTCTCAAAAATAAACATAAAAAAGTAAGAGTAACCTTTTGGGAAACTTTATTCCAATCGTTCATCACAGCAACCATTTTACTATATTTTACGAAACGATCAGTTTGAAGTAGATAAAACATTAAAAAAAAAACAGTGGACTTTCATCATAGTTTGAGAACCACTGATAGTGTACATCTTAAAATGTAGATGTGTTGCAGTATCTATTTTTTATTTTTTTAATGTTTATTTATTTTTGAGAGAGAGAGACAGAGCACGAGCAGGGAAGGGACAGAGAGGGGGAGACACAGAATCTGAAGCAGGCTCCAGGCTCTGAGCTATCAGCACAGAGCCTGATGCAGAGCTCCAACTCATGTGCCGTGAGATTATGTCCTGAGCCAAAGAGGGATGCCTAACCAACTGAGCCACCCAGGCATCCTATAGTATCTACTTTTTCAAGTCCATATCATTTTGTTATAAATATCCTCCTTTTATTTCTCCTCTATGCTTATCTTTGAGTTTCATGGGTTGGTAGTATGATTTCCATTTCAAGATTTTTAAAAAGATATTTAAAACATTTATTATTAAACATGGGTGCTGTATTGTTAAGAACCACTGATGTAGAATTAGTAACATAAGGACTTTGGGTTTGATTCCAAGAGCATGAGAAAGACTTAGGGTTCAAAGCGGGAACATTGGGGACATGGCAAGGGAATGTCTTCTATGAAATCTCACCCTCCAGCAATGTGGTACCATGGTGGGCTTTCCTCCTTGGTTCTGCTATTGGAAAAGCCCTCTTGATGAGCTCAGAGTTGGAAGTAGTCTTCCTCACCTTATAGCACATTTCATAAGGTAGAGTATGGGCTTTGCTTAATATCAAATCAATCTTGGACAAGAGCAAATACTGGGCCAGTGAAACTGTCATAAAAGTGACCATTGCAAAATCTACTGGTTCACAGGCATTTAAGGTACCCTGTTTTCTCTTCCATTAAGTGAGAGAATAAAAAAATGTAAGTATGATAGTGTAGTATAGCAGAAGGAAACCAAAACTTTGGAATCAGGATAACTGCCTTTGGTCTTTCACTCTGCTGCTTACTGCTTGTGAGTCACTTACTCTCTGGGCCTCAGCTTCCTCACTAGTAAAATGAGAATAGTAACACTTTGTTGGGTCTTTGTGAGAATGAGCCGTGATACTTGCAGTGTGCCCCTGACATATATAGAGTATTTCAATAACTGTTAGTTGCCATCTCCCTGCCCTCATGTTACCATGAAGGAACTTCAGAGAAGTAAAAATTAAAGATGGTCACAAATGTTTTGCTCTTCTCCTCACTGACAGGTAGAATCTAGATCCCCTCCCCTTGAATCTGAGCTGGACTTAATCACTTGTTTGAACATAGAATGTAGCAAAAGTCATGTTCTAAGACTTACAAAGCTAGGTCATAGGAAACCTTGCAGTCTTCACCTGGGCTTCTTAGAGAACTTGCAATGGGGGAAGCCAACTGCCATGTAAGTATCTGATTACTCTGTTCCCCATGCTTTGAGGAAGCCCAAGCTAGAGAAGGTAGTGAAGGAGAGACACTCAGCAGGTTCCCAGATGGCCAGACATGAATGAAGAAGTCTTCAGATGACTCCAATGCCAGCCATTATCTCTGACAATAGCTATGTAAAAGACTAAGCAAGAACCTCCCAGTTAAGACTGTCAACAGGCAGAAATATAAGAAAAAAAATACAATATTGTTGCTTTAGCCACTGCATGTCTAAGCAGCAGTAGATAGCCAAAATATTCTGCTGGAGGAAAATTTCTGGTCTTTTTACCCATCACTAACTTATGAGTGGTTGGTGGTTTGCAAATAGTTTAGACTCCATTCATCCACAATCTTGTACAGGTCAGGAGTAAGGTTTTCAAAGTTGCTGTTCTCACATGCCCTTGTTTCCCGTTCTGTGATCTATGAGCATTCTCTTCCTTCTCCTCTGTGATTTGAATGCCTGTTCTGGGAAGTGGGGGTGGGGAGGAGGCTGCTTGTCTCACTGATCTCACCTGTCTATGACTGGATAGGTAAGGGAGTGGAAGCCAATTAGGCTTCATGCTGAGGTTACTTTCTCCAGTCTAGATCTGGTATTTTGAGCTCTACCTCTTGGACTCAACTGGTTCAGAACCAATAATGGGGAGCATTGGGACTGCCCCCTCACAGAGACCCCAACGTCCATTACAGCTCTGACATTCTGTAGAGCAAATAGTTAGGTATGGAGCAGGTTCCTAATTTTCCCTGTACCCTCGTTGACATGGAACTCTTTCCTACATTGCTAGTAGTGTGTTTAATTTCCTCAAACGTGCAAACAAGCTGAAGCAATTATAATCATGGTTAGTAAGTTTCTGGTTTTCTCTTGATGCTTTTGATGGTTTGCTTATATTAATTTTCACAAAGATCATGACAAAAACTTTCTACCAAAGCCAAGCTGATAAACAGAGCCCTGGAGACTGCCATCATATCCTGTACATGACTCAAATATGACTTCTAATTTCCTCAGCCCCTGGGAAGATTACAATGTGCATCTGCTTTATTAAATTCTGTTGGGCCTTCATTATTTATTTATTTATTTTTAGTGATTGTTGTATTGCTTCCAATCATTCTTGCTGCTCAGGACATTGAGGGAGAATGGAAATTCTGTTAAGGTGGCAAATATGGTATAATAATCCATCCATCCATCCCTCTAGTCATTCATTCAGCATGTCTTTATTGGGAGACCCCTCGGAACCAAGATATGTGCAGAGTTCTGGACATATAATTTTAAGTGAGATACTTGTAAGCCCTTTCACTGAAGGGAGTGCATTTAGTGATGGAACAACTGAGCAGAAAGAGGCAATGCTGTATAATGCGTATTCCAACAAGGAAATACATAAACAGTCCATCCACATTCTTCTGAAAGATGAAAGCAGAGGTGCTGAGGACACCATCCTCTGATAGCCATCTCCTTGGAATATTCAAGTTTAAGCACAAAATTTGAATGTTTTTTGTGACTCAGTTCACGGGCACATTTTACCATTGCATTTTGTATCCTTCACACAACTTATTTACAAGATCTTAAGTAACACAATTGCTGGAGTTGGAAAATAAGTTTCTAATAAAATGTATTAACATAGTGATTTCAATCTACATTACCTTAGTTAAGCCACACCATAGCCCTTGAGGTGGCCTACTATAGAAGCCTCTATAGGTTAAGTTACTTACCTATCACACAGCCAGTGAATGGCAGAAACAAGATATGAAATCAGGTCTGTGTGAGTCCAATTTCAACCTCTCTCTGTCATATTGCACAACAGGAAAGTATTTACAGAAAGAGAAATGCTGGGCCTCCTGGGTGGCTCCGTCGGTTGAGCGTCCAACTTCAGCTCAGGTCATGATCTCACAGTTTGTGGGTTTAAGCCCCACGTCGGGCTCTGTGCTGACAGCTAGCCCTCTCTCTCTGCCCCTCCCCTGCTCATGATCTCTCTCTGTCTCTCAAAAATAAAGGTTAAGAAAATTAAAAAAAAAGAGAGAGAGAGAAGAAAGAGCAATTCCACCCCTAACATTTAAAAATAATTAAATAATTTAAAAATAATAAAACCATTACTGGGGAAAAAATAATAAAAGACAAGAGGAAAAATGCTAATCGTCTAATAATATGAGACCAAAAAAAATCCCAAAAAACACTGAGTGTTATGGGCCGTTTGTGTCCCCCTCCAAAAATTCATAGATTGAAGTCCTAGTCCCCAATATGTTGGATGGTATTTGAGGTGGAGGCTTTAGATGGTGATTAGATTTATATGAATTCAAAAGGGTGGGACCCTTATGATGGGATTGGTGCCTTTGTGAAAAAAGGAAAAGAGAGAGATGGATTTCTCTCTCTACCTCCAGGAGTATGCACCAAGGAAAAGCCACATGAGGACACACGGAGAGGGTGGCCTTCTGCAAGCCAGGAAGTGTCTCTCCCAGGCACCAAATCTGCCAGCACCTTGATCTTGGACTTCCCAGCTTCTAGAACTGTAAGAAATAAATGTCTGTTGTTCAGGTCACTCAGTCTACGGTATTTTGTTATAACAGGCTAAGAAGACCATGACAGCAGAGTACAAAATTCAACATAGGCATAAGAATATAATACAAATTGTACAAAACAAAACAAAACAAAAAAATAGAAAAAAAGCCTTAAAATATTAGTTCTGTGCAAAGTGACAAAAATACTTTTTTCAAACTTTTCTATATTTTCTAAAATGTTTATAGAACACCTCATATGAGCTCCAACTGCTCAGAGGCTAATGTTTATTGAGCACCTAAGCCCATTCCAGGATCCATAATTTCAGTTGGTCGTCACAACAATCATATGGGATGAGAACTACAGATTCCTCTATTTTACATAACAGAAAAGTGAGGCCATGAGAAGTTAAATCATTTGTTAAAGATCACACATCTGGGAAATGACAGAGTAGGCATTCAAACTTCACTCTGTATGGCTCTGCAACTAACTTGCTTATTCCAAAAACAATAAACTTTATGCTCTTCTTTGGCTTCATTCTAAATTTAGACTCCAAAAATGTTATGTTGCTACAAAATTTTAACCTTCATTTGTATATTTATATTTTGATACTGGGATGACAATAAGCCTACAGAGGTGGTTCAAAAGTCCAGATTATGCGGAGGGAGTAAATTCCTTAGTGCGAGGACATGAGTTAATTCTTAAAGACATTTAGTAACTTGTTTAATCCCAGGGGGACCTCCTTTATCCTTTCCAGCTTGTCCTTTCTGTTACCCTTCTCATTCACTGACCTATTGAATCACAGAACCCTGAGGTTGGAAGGACCACAGAGAGTCAAATTCCCCAGGGGATGCTGAAAGCCTCCTTTAACCTGCCTCGCAAGGGGTACTCTAACTTATAAGTCAAGGTATACCTTGACTACATCTCCAGGGCAACTGCTGCCTTTAATACCACGATCCCAGCATCACCCAACTCTTAACTGGGACCGTGTTCTAGCTTTGAGGGAATTTATAACAACCATATTATCTGCAGAGAAAAACGAAGTAAATATAGTGCTGTCCTTACTTTTCCCTCATGGAAAAGGAATTTTAATGTGCTGCAGTAAATTGCTTGTCCAGCATATTCAAAACATTATAAGTGCTTAACTACGGCAGAAATCGTTGCCCATACTCAGCCAAGAGGTGTCTTGCATCAGGCCAGGCTGCCTCTGACCACAGGCTTCTTCTTCAGGCTGCTCCTGCTCCAGTCTTCCCCATCTCAGTAAACGACACCTACATCCTAGCGCTGCTCAAGTCAGAAACCTAGGAGTTATTCCTGTTGCCTCCTTCTTCCTCACCCCCACAGACAATCTGTCACCAAATCCTGTTGATTATACCCCTAAAATATAACTCAATTTCATCTACTTCTATCATCTACTCATGTCCAAATAACTATCATTTCCCATCTGGACCTCTGGGCTCCCCTACTTTTGCAATACTCCCCCCCCCAACACACACACACATGCACACACCACAATCCATTAACCATCCAATACCCAAAGTGATCTTTTAGAAAAATATGCTAGATCATATCACTTTTCTGCTTAAAATCCAAAAATGGCTTTCCATTGCCTTCACAATGTCATTAAAAATACTCCCTGATACTTCCAAGATCCCTATGATGGCCTCAGCTACCTTTTAGCTTCATCTTAACAGATAGCTTTTAATTCCTGTCTGCCTCGCGGCTCTCATCTCCCACTGTCCTGAAATATTCCTCCTGTACTGCCTGTCTCCTTCCCTGACTTTTGTTTGGGAAGTTCATTCCTCAAATGTCAGCTTAAATGTCACTTCCTCAGAGATGTCTTCCATGATTTCCCAGTCTATATTAGCTCCCTGTGGAGGCCAGGGCTCTTCTCTTGCAAATAACAAAAACTCTAACTGATTTAATTAAATAAGCAGTTTTTCTTGGAAAAATTAACATTTTGGCTGATGGAACTAAGAAGTCTAGAATTGGTCTTGCTTCAGACACAGCAGATCCAGCACTCAAATGATGTCATCAGAATGGGGTTCAACTCCATCTTTTCATTAAATATTTGAATAATATTTATTGAGTATCTAGTAGATACCAGGGACAGTTCTAGGTGCTAGGATATATCAGTTATGAAAATTACCTTCATGGAGCCATTATGCTAGCAAAAAAGATACACAATGAATGGTAAAGATAGTAAACAAGGAGAGCATACTGTATATTAGAAAATGTAGAACAAGATAAGGCAGATTGGTAGTCAGAGAAAGGGAACGGGGCTTGCAATTTTAAATAGGGTAGTCATAGTAGACTTCTATGAGAAGGTGCCATTCGACCAAAGATTTGGAGGTGAGTAAGCAAGCCGTGTAAGTATCTTAGTTGGCGGGCTTTCCATGCTGAGGGAATGGCTAGTGAAAATGACCCACACAAGAGTGTGTCTGCCATCTTCAGGACCAGCAAGGGAGCAAGAGTGACTGGAATAGGTGAGGGAAAAGAGCAGGAGGTCATAGGTCCCATCCTGGAGAGCCTCATGAGCCATTGGAGGGTTTTCAAGTAGAGGAGTTAAAAACCTGAATGATTCTGAAAGAATCCTTCTGTGTTTAGTGCAGATTTCAGGAGAGGGCAAGAGGAGAACTGGGGTACCAGTTAGGCCCCACCACAGTCTTCCAAAGGAGAGTAATGGGGACTTGGACCATGGTGAAAGCAGAGAAATGGTGAGAGGGGGCTGGACTCCGGACCCATTTGACAGATTGGATGTGGGGTGTGCCAGATGCCCAGGATACAGACTTCATTTTCCAGCCTCTCCTGCAGGTAAGTGGAGTCACCAAATTCTAAGTTTGGGCTCATGGGACATAAGCAGAAGGAGGTGGGCAATTTCCCCTCCACTTTGCCTCTTACCTCAGCCTGTTGGCTGACTTTAAGCTGTTAACACTGATAGCTGTCTTGTATGTTGCCATCTTGGATCCCTCCAAGGGAGCCACAGAGTGACCCAGGGAGGAGCTGTCATAGCAGCCCTGGTCTGCCAATGCATGGCCTGTTGCTACATGATAAAGGAAGACACCTCCATGTATGTGAGCCCTTTTACTTTAAAGCTCTGCACAAGAAGGCAAATGTCTACCATATCTAAGACAATGGCCATGTTATCTTCATCTCACATGTGCCAACAGGACTTTATCCTGATGTGAAAGTCTAGGGCCAACCCAAGGGAAATATTTTGATGGCAGAAATTAAACCTTTTAGAAGTTACTAAAAGGAAGCAACATATGTTCATACTTTACTTCCCCAGTGAATTATTTCATTCACAAAATACTTTTTCAATTGAATTATAGTTGATGTACAATGATATATATATTCATTTCAGGTTCACAACATAGTGCTTTGACAACACTATACATTCACAAAATACTTTTAACTACATTATTTCCTTTAATTCTTGAAACAACATTGTGAGTAGAGTATTATTCTCCACTCTATTGGGATTATCCTGTGCATAGGAGCTGTGTTTTAATAATCTTTGTAACCACATCCCCTGTATCTTCATCCAAACGTGTTTAGTAGATATCTGATTAATAAATGGATTTGCAAATGCCTGGATGCACGAAAAATATGGCTCCCTCAGTTTTAAGATATTCAAAAGAATACCAAGATGGTAAGTGACTTCCTCTGGAGGTCACACAGTTTGTAATAAAGGAAGGGAGAAGGTGGGGTACAAGTAGGGACCCTGCCTGTTGACTGGGACATACTGCCTGAAGGGAAGGAAACAAATGCACTAGGGATTTCCTCACGTGGAGTCCTGGGGTGGAGCATGACGACATGGTAAAGGCACATCAAAAGGTAGCCTCTTTCAGGAGGGAACCACGGCTCAGATCAGGCTTGGCGCTCTCTGCTGTCTGAACTCCAGAGCTGCTCTGAGTCACTTTCCTGTTGGCAGATTCCAGACACAGATACTCTCTCTGGGTAATGGATCCTTCTGTAATAAAGATCGTTTAAGAAAACCAGACCAGTAAAGCACAAGCTGCTTGTGTTTGCCGGGAACAGAAACAAGTGTGTCTTTTCCTTTAAATCATGCTCATGTGATTGTAAACCTTCCTACTTGCACAACCTGAAAGGGAATTATTAGACCCAGATTTTTTTTTAATCATTCTGCAGTTTTAAAGTGTGTCTGGCTTACTCACTTAGTGGGGAGAATGTGGGCAGGGTCGCGTGATATAAAGTAAGCGACTAGGCCATGATACTCATCTCAGGCCACAACTGATAGCACAGAGCCACAATGACTAGAATTCACAAAGCCCTCCTCCCTGGGCAGGCAGCAAGGCCAGTAGCTGGTGGTCTTAGCCACACCTTGCAGCCAGGCTAGTGCCCATTTCAAGGAGGAGCTGTTTTGAGCACAGACCTATAGCAGGCGTTAGGATCAAAACCAGTCCAGTGTGTATGGAGCGCAGCAACAACCTGGATGGGCTGTAGCCCAAGGCAGCGACGTTTGTTTAGTACCTATCATGCACCAGACTCTGGGCTGGGCTGTTCCATTTCCATTATCTTTATTTCATTTTGTTTCATATCATTTCATCCTTCCAGCAGCCCCCTGAGGTAGGGATGCTGATCCACCATTACAGATGGTCGAACTGGGACTCAGGAACAAGAACCTTTCAAATGCACCCTGCTAATAAATGCAAAGCCAGAATTCCCTCCTGTTCACTTTGCACCCCACCATTGGTTGTCTACCCCAGCAAGCATCACCTTTGCCATTCGGGAATCTACCTAAACTCCTCTGGGAGCAGACAAAGGAGAAATAAAGACGAAATCTCTGCAGCAGGAGAGGCATAGGGTTCATGTGCGCCTGTCTGCACTCCCCAGGGAAGCAGCTCAGTGACTCTGTGCTGCCTTCCCGAGGCCCCACAGCCAGAATCAGAAGATGTAAACCACAGGGGAAAGGGGGGAAGGCAGCCTCTGCTCTGGGGCTAATGAGGTGTAACCACTGCACCCCAGGCACCAGAGCCCTCCAAGGTCTCTGGAACCTTTTACAGCAGGTCCACTAAGACTGCAAATCCGAGTGGCCATAGTGTATTTTCAAAGGCTTAGCCAGCTCAATAAGAAGAATGCGCTGGAATCTTCACTAATTCCATGAGGTCTGTTTCCAAGACATGGGGCTTAGAGTCCAAGAATCTTACTGAATATCATCTGGGCTGCTTAATCACAGCAAGTTCAAGGTGTCAGTGACTATGATGGAAATGGGCTCCAGTGAGCATGAAATTAAATCAAATAAAAGCATGGAAAACCTTGAAAAACCCCTTCCTGTCTTAAATGAAAACCACAGAAAATGTATGTGAATAATTCCTTGATGTCCAGTTTTTTTCTATCCAAGCAAATCCTTTCAAAGGGTTAGAAGAGTTAGGGACAGCATGTGGCCATGCAAACACACCCTCACATGTAAATAATTAACACAGTATCTCTACTTTCAAAATGATTTTTACTACCACATTTACCTAATCCATTTTTTAAGGAAGTCCTTGGTTTTCTTACGAATGTGATAGAATATAATCCATGGTATTGAAACAAATATACATAAAACACATTGTGGATAATCACACACATTCAATCTTGACTCAACATGAACAAAGAGATGGTAATATGATATTTTTGTTGATGCTGACTCACAATGGGTCTATTTCATGACACTCTGCAGATTTCTGAGGTGGATGATGAAATTTTTTTAAAGATTTTTTTTAAGTAACCTCGACCTCTGACACAAAGTTCGAACTCACAACCCCGAGATCAAGAGTCACAACGCTCCACTGACTGAGCCAGACAAGCTCCCCTGGATGATGAAATTTTAATCCCATTAACTCTCTTATGCCAAGGAGGGTAAGGATACATAGAAATATGTTCTCTTTCATCGAAAAAACATTTGCTGAACACATATCAACCATACCTGTACCAGGGACTGTATCAAGTATTAGAAAGAATCAAAGTTGAAGAAGTCAAATCTCTGTTTACCACCCTGGTATTAACAATTGGGAGGGTAGGGGTGGAGTGAAACTGCAGGCATCAATTTTAAGTGATACATTTTCTCAAATCTCTGAAATTAGGATGCAGCTTACAATCCACAATATGTCAAAATGTTGAAAAGCAGCACTTTTCTTTCTTAATGACATGTAAAATCAGGGAATAACCTACTATCCATGATAATGAAGTTTAGAGTTGATGAAATATGGTAATTATTGCACAAGATAGAACATAGTGCTAAAACAAAGAGGTCCAAAATTTCCTGTTCGAGCCAAAATGTATAGTCTGTCCCTAGAAGAGTAGTTGTGGTTTAAGAACTTAAGTCCAAACGGGTAATTAAGGGTAAGTAAGGTAGGTATACTTATAAACTGTTTTGTTCATAATAATAAAACAATGAATATGTACTGCTATTTTATATGACTTTAATTAATAGTAATAATAATAGATGTTATATAATTCATTTCTATTTACT
>NC_043707.1:95577154-95677717 GCF_006229205.1 Suricata suricatta
ATAGGAGCACATGTACCCCAATGTTCATAGCAGCAATGTCAACAATAGCCAAAACATGGAAGGAGCCTAAATGTCCATCACCTGACAAATGGATCAAGAAGATGTGGTATACATTCACAATGAAGTACTACATGGCAATGAGAGGGAATGACATATGGCCTTTTGTAGGAAAGTGGATGGACCTTGAGGGTGTCATGCTGAGCAAAGTAAGCCAGGCAGAGAAGGACAGAAACCATATGTTTACACTCATAGGTCTAGCAGGAAAACAGGAGAGACCTAATGGAGAACCAGGGGGAGCGGAGGAGGGAGATAGAGTTGGGGAGAGAGAGGGATGCAAAACTTGAGAGACTATTGAATGCTGAAAATGAACTGAGGGTTGAAGGGGAAGGGGGAGGGGGGAAAGAGGTGGTGGTGATGGTGGAGGGTACTTAAGGGGAAGAGCACTGGGTGTTATATGGAAAAATTTGACAATAAAATATTATAAAAAATAAAATAAAATAAAATGGCTGTAAATTTGTTTTATGTACCTGCTGATAATATGCATATTGAGAGCAGGATTAGTTTCCAGAATTTGATCTTTCACCCAAATATTCAATTTTGTCTTGACTGTATGACTCAAGTTATTACTCAGTCCATGAGCCACTGATTTCCCAGAGATGAAGAACAATATTAATCCTTATTACTTTTTGGATAATGCTTGTTATTTTTGAGGGACTGAGAGAGATAGAGCATAAGCCGAGGAGGGGGAGAGAGAGATGGAGACACAGAATCTGAAGCAGGCTCCAGGCTCTGAGCTGTCAGCACAGAACCCGATGTGGGGCTTGAATTCACGAACCTGAGAGATCATGACCTGAGCCAAAGTTGGAGCTTAACCGACTGAACCACCCATGTGCCCCTACTGCTTATTTCTTTTAAATAGCATTTTATTTTATTTTTTAAGGAGGCCCAATGCCCAATGTGGGGCTCAAACTCACGACCCTGATTGACAGTTGCACACTCTACCAAATGAGCCAGCCAGGCACCCCTAGAACCACGTGAATACTTACGATAAGGAACAAACAACAAATACAACTTTGGGGTAACATTTTTTCAATATTTTCAGTCTAGTGAATCTGACTGAATTATTTCTCAACAAACAAACCTTGCCACTGGTTTTCTCCTCCTCGAGTCTTCCATATACCCCATGCTTCTACCACAGCAGCTTGCTGCCAATCCTTTACCCTGCCTTCTTGTATCATCCATGCCTCCTTGTCTGTCTTCTTCATTTTTTTATTTTGCCTGGAATGCACTTTCCCTCTCTCTACACTTGGACAGCTCTTGCTCAACTTTCAAATCCCAGGTCTAACAACAGTGTCTTATCTTAGGCTTCCCCAGGAAAGAAGCTCCTGAGACCATGCTTCAGACACTCGTGTATTTGGAAAGTAGTCCCAAGGATTATGAAGGAGGACTGGAAACAGCATTACAGAAAAGGAGGAAAAGTCATTTCAAGAGTACATTATTGCTTTGTTCCATTCTATGGCCAACCAGGGCTCCATCCCACAGGGATTTGCTCCCCATTGGTGATCTGTTGTCTCATTGTCTCATGGGGTATTAATACCCTTGCTTTCCCAGACTGTACATGCATGCGCTTTCTGTGCAGAAAGTGAGAGATGCACAGTGCTGTCAGGTTATATCTGTATGAGACTTGTTGCCATGGCTTATATCTATCTTTAGTATTGCTAAGTCCCTACAATAACTCCTGGATTTTCCCAGAATGAAGCCAGAATGTCCTTACAATGACACCTAAAGCTCTACAACATGTGACCCTATTACCTGTCTGGCCTCCTTCCCTCCTTCTCTCTTTATTCATTTTCCTCCACCTGGCTGTCCTCTACCAGGCTCATTCCTGCCCAGAATCTTTGGGCTGGCCATTTCCTCCATGTGAACGCTTTCTCCTGACATCAGTTTGGCAACTCCCTCAGCATGGCAAGACTCTGCTCAAGTGCTACCTTCCCAACAAGGTCTACACTTGAACTCCTATTTTAAAATCTGCACTTGGAACCCTTATCCTGCTCTACTTTGATTTTTCTTTTTCCATAGCACTCAATCACCTCTAACAAATATATAATTAATCTATTATGTCTGTTGTTTATTTTCTTTTCCCTTCTGCTAGGATATAAATTCTATCAGGGTAGGAACTTAGGCTTTTTTATTTATTGGTGTATCCCAAGCATGGAGAATAGTGTAAGACACATAGTAGGTCCTTAATAAACATTTACTGAATTGAATGAAATACCTTGAGGCTTTGAGATAACAAGATGCTTCATAATATAGAGGGCATGTTGTTCATCCAAACATTGGTAGGGCACCCACTATGTGCTAGGTTTGGGTAATTTGGACATGATCCCTGTCCTCAGGTCCAAGGCTAGTGTGGGCACAGGCAGGCCCATGGACAATTACTGGCCAGAGTGATGCGCACTCTGACACAAGCATAAACTGTGGCTATAGGGTCACAGAGGAAAGGGTTTGTGTGGATGGTCAGGAAGATATTAAGCAAGAACACAACACTGAAGCTGGCTTTTCATATAGAAAGGGAGCTACCTAGGGGCCCTGGGTGGCTCAGTTGGCTAAGTGTCCAACTTCTTCATGACTCAAGAGTTCGAGCCCCATTTTGGGCTCTGTGATGAGAGCTCAGAGCCTGGAGCCTCCTTCGGATTCTGTCTCCCTCTCTCTCTGCCCCTCCTCCACTTGCTGTGTGTGTGTGTGTGTGTGTGTGTGTGTGTGTGTGTCAAAAATAAATAAGCATTAAAGATTCTCTTATGATTTGTCTTCTACTCTTAAAGAAATTAAGAAATAAAGGGAGCTACCTAGATAATAAGGACATTGGACTGGACTTTATGCACACACCCTCGATCACATGTGAACTATAGAACTCAGAGGTTTACATTTCATCTTAAACAGCCCTTCAGAATAAATACAGAATTAACTTTTCCATTCAGTTTGTTTATTTGCCTTCTTCCTACCCTCAATTCCCTCTAAAAGTAGAGGCAGAGTACAAAATAAATACAAAGGCAATAGAACTTCATACATCTCTTCTTCAACTAATGAGAAAGGACTTTGGAAATCTATTTAAGTTTATAATTTTTCCTTTCTCTGTTGAGATGTATACTTTTTGTCAGGATCATAATGCAACTGCTATATATGTATGTGTGTGTGTGTGTATATATATATATATATATACATATATATATATATACACTATCCATTGATTACATATTTATAAAGTAAGTTTTCTGTATTCCATTACAAAAATCTCTGGCTTTATTCTTTCTAGTTGGTTGACTCATTCATTCAAAAAAAAATTGTTAAGTGATTATTATGTACCCAGCATTGTGCTAGATGCGATGGATGCAAAGAGGAATAGAAACATGGGGGCACCTGGGCGACCCAGGCAGTTGAGCATCTGACTCATGATTTCAGCTCAGACCATGATTCCAGGGTTATGGGATTGAGCCCTGCATCAGGCTCCCTGCTAAGCATGGAGCCTGCTTAGAATTCTCTCCCCCGGCTCTCTCTCTCTTCCCACCCCCCCTTTCCTCACTTGCATGCGTGCAGTCTCTCTCTTTAAAAAAGAAAAAAAAAAACAAACATGTTCCTGTCCTTAAGAAGACTCTAGTCTAGTGCCATACTCAGACCTGTGAAAAGTAAGAACACTGACATGTTATGTGTAGTACAAAAGAAAGATTTAGGACAACAGTCACAAGTTGCAGGTCAAATGCAGCCCACATAAGCGGTTTTATTTTGGTTCAATAGTGTCTTTTTTTTTTTTAATTTGAATTGTTTTTCACAAATTAATCTTGATTTCTGGCTTGTCTTAAAAGAAAAATCAGAAAATCTGGCAAATCTGAGCCAGAGTTCCAAAATGGCAACAGTTGACTAAAGCTGAGTCAGAACCAGCTCCTTCAGAGGGAAAGAGAGAGGTGGGAGAGAGAGAGGCAGAGTGCCCCTGAATCGGATGGGTTGAGAGTGGGGGGAGGCCTGCAGATTCCAGGCAGAGGGAATATTTTGTTTATGGTCCCTACTTAACTAACCAGCCAATCATACACACCCCATGCAAACTTCCACATTCCATCCCCATTTTGTCCACAACAATGTTCCTAAATGTCTGTGAAATGAATAAGAACATGATGAAAGAATTTCAGCTCTGGAGGAGATTATTTCATAGGTCATTTTATAAATGAAGAAGCAACAGTCTAGAGAGGTTGAGTAATTTGGCCGATGTAGTGCTAACATGAGCCTGTAGCTGGTAACAGATTGTACTAAAGGACCGAGGAAACAGAGGGGACTTGCGACACAGAGCAGTATAGCGGGCATCTGTTGTTTTACTTACCCAGCATCCATTCTTCCTCTCTCTGGAAACAGTACCCTTAGTTTGCTCGGGGAGCCACCGCGCCTCCGTATTCCACGTGACGCTGGTGGAATTGAGTCCACCTGGCTTCTTGGATGGCATGTGACCCAAGCCTGGCCAGCTATACCCGTCCTCCAGAAGCTATTAAGAAAGAGGCATAATCCTTTCAATGGGGGTTGCTGAGAAGAAAAGATGCAACTCTGAATGATGCTATTAGAACCTAACCTAAGATAGCATGATGTCAGGAAAAAACAATAAGCCACAGTTCCTTGGGTAAATTGCTTAACTATTCTGAACCTTCGTGACTACATCTGTAAGTGGAAATAATAATTCCTTACCTCAAAGAGCTGTAAAGAAATAATGGATGTAAAATGCCTGGCACACAGTAGGAGCTCATTAATATTGGCATCTTTTCTTTCCCTTCCAAATAATGTCAGATGGATGTAGCATTACTGTAATTAAAATGTAAGAAGTGCATTGGCAGACGTTCCTTACAACATATTGAGAACAGCTTTTTCAGTAGCTACCTTATGTGATTTCAGGGAACTGGGGAGGGAAAATAAAATAAAATGCAGCTTGTTTTCCTGGAACAATTCAAGCCATATCCACTGCCTGCCAAGTGTAGCCCATAAGTAAGTCTACGTCTGCATTCATCTATTATCTCACCTCCGTATAGATAAAGTGGTTTTCCTATCTGCTCACTGGCCATTTTATTTTTTAAATGGGAACTCTTTTGAATCCCTGACAATCATTTAGCTGACAGTTTGGATCATAATGTAACAATAACATTAGTGAGCAGTTGTGTGACAGTTCCCACTTTTAAAGCACTTTACAAATCTGAGCTAATTATTATGAAGGCTAACATGCCAGCTTTTTATGGATTAATATTGCAATTATACTTTGCTTTTTCAATAAAAATGCAGTAATCTTTTTTCACCAGGAATGGGGAGAAATGAAATCATAAACATAAAGAGTGAGGACTGAATGTTCTTCTAACAACATTTGTGAGGATTTACAGATAGGGCACCTCTTGCTAATTCTGCTTTAGGATCAATGATGGAAATAGAGTGTTTTCATGAGAGACAGAAAAGGAAATTGTTAACCCAAGGTAAGTTTCCAACCTTCAAAATACACTTTCTCCTCACTTCTAGACTTAAGCACCTCAAATAGACCAGAAAAGTAGCTGATTGTAATTTGTTCTTAAACCAAATGAGAAAATACCAGGTCACATAGTATTCCAAAAGACCCTATTCTTTTTGTCCCAAATTAGAATATAATGCAGTTAAGTACAGATGGATAAAGACTTGGATTGGAATCCCGCCTTGAGTACTCAGCTGTATAACTGTAACTCTATGAATTTCGGTCTCCTTACCTCTAAAATGAGTGGGGGGTGATAATACTTACTTTGCAGAATTCCTAGGAAGCCCAAAAGCAATTCTACCCTGCACAATATCTGGGATATGAGAGATGATTACATGAACCATGACTCATCCTCTCTGTAACTCATCTTCCTCCCTTTCTACTCTAAAGTTATTCTTACATTCATTCAGTTTCAGTTTATGGAAAGCAGAGCATCATAATGAATTAAAATGTTCTTCTCATGTTTGTGTTAGATATTATAAACAACTACATTTACAGGATTGGAATAATTATAAAAGTTCATTTTGATAGGAAAAATTTAAACATATTCGACAACTTTCTTTTTAACATACTATGAAATTGTAGAGATATGGCAGCTAAATTTTGTCATTTTGTCCTCTGCTCTTTGTAAGAACTTAGCAAAAAGTGATGTGAGGAGGTATGACAGTGGAGAGGCTGCCTGGGATAGTTAGAAGGCTGTCTTGAGCACACTTACATTGTTTTAATCATTCATTCATCACTTCAATATTTATTGAGCATCTTGGGGCGCCTGGGTGGCTCAGTCGGTTAAGCAGCCAACTTCAGCTCAGTTCATGATCTCACAGTTCATGGGTTCAAGCCCCGCATCGGGCTCTGTGCTGACAGCTCAGAGCCTGGAGCCTGCTTCAGACTGTGTCTCCCTCTCTCTCTGCCCCTCTCCCGCTCACACTCTGTGTTTCTCTCTCTCAAAAATAAATTTTAAAAAACATTAAAAAATATTTATTGAGCATCTATGACGTGTCAGACACCATCCTGAATGTTGATGGTATAAGGACTAGTATACAGCCTAGCAGATATAGTCTTTATCCTTAAAGAATTCATAGTCCAGAGGTAGAGGCAGACTAGTGAATGAACAGCAACAGTAATGTGAGTTGATAAATGCTAAAGTAGATGAATACTAAAAAAAAAAATTTTTTTAATTTGAGAGAGAGAGCATGAGCAGGAGGAGGGGCAGAGGGAGAGAAGAGAGAGAATCCAAGCAGGCCCCATGCTCAGTGTGGGGCCTGACCCAGGGCTGGAGCCCACCAACCGTGAGATCATGACCTGAGCCAAAATCAAGAGTCTGCACTTAACCCACTGAGCCACCCAGGTGCCCCTAAGGTAGATGAACACTTAAAGCCAGTACCTAATTTCTTGAGAAGTCAAATTTCTTTGAGAAATGGTGTTTATCTTTCACAGTTCCTCACAACATGATTTGTAAAGGGTGAGCACTCGGTAAAGGGTCAAAAGACCCAGATTCTGGCCCTAGCTCTTTGATTAGCTATATATCCTTTGATAGTCATTTCAGTTTTCTGATTCTGTCTGCTTATCTGTAAAATGTGACTGATGATACCAGTACTCACTGGATTATTGTAAAGCCCAGTGGTTATGAAAGTGAATTTTTAATTAATTGTAAAGATCACTATAAAATCAGTTACATTCTTAAATGTTTTTTGAATTTTAAAATAGAAGTTGTTCAGTACTTCATATAATCGCTGAATGATCCTTTTCCTTAAAGGAAAAAAGAAAGAACAAAAAACGTGAAAGAAAGAAAGAAAAGAAAGAAAGAAGGAAAAAGAAAGAAAGAAAAGAAAAAACCAGCAGGTAAGGGTCTTTCATTGCTGTCACCTTTCATTGTTCAAGCAGATCTGGTTTGACCTTTTCAGCACTCCAGACAGATATTTACTATTATTCCCGTTTTACCAATGAGAGAAGCGAGGAGCCAAGAATTTGTCCGAGATCACAATCTCTTCAAAGCTCACGTCTAAGCTGCTTCCCAAGGCCTTTACACACCGAGCCCTAAGCACCAAAGCAGACAGAACGCCGGTCCTTTTTTCTCTGGAGGCCCCGCCTCCCCTGCACGGAAGGGGCTGAACGAGGCTTCAACTCCGCCCCGTGACGCTAAGACCCCACCCACTATCCTTCCACCTCTCGCGGGATCTCTCGGGAGGACGGATGGATTTAGGTCCCATCATGGCGGCTGAAGAGGCGGATGTGGATATTGAAGGGGACGTAGTGCCAACCGCGGCACAGCCAGGGTGAGGCGTGGAGACCGAATGCTGCTGGGATGGGGAGGAGCGCGGGTGCGAGGTGAGCAACCTGGAGGAAAGGTTGCAGGTCCGGCAAGGAACAGGGAAGCGGAAGACCATCCGCTGGGCCAGGGTCTCCTAGCGGCCAGGGAGGCGCCCATCCCGCCTGTAAGCTACTTCTGAGCGCCGGATGGCTTTTTAACCTTATAACCGGGATGTTGCTAGGGCACCGATTTCGCCTAGCACATTGCATTCTATGCAGCAATTAGATTCCTTCTGCCATTCGCTCCACCGCAGAATCTCGCCAGAATCCGCCCACTTGCCCGCTTCGGACAGTAACTAAAACAAGGGCGGCTTCTGGGCGGGACCTGAGCTCTAGAATCCCTATTCCGTCGCTCGTAAGCCATGTGACCTTGGGCGTGTCGTTTCGTCCCTACAGACCTTTGGTTTCCTCTTCCACCGGGGGTTAGTTGTGAAAAACTTCCTGAGAGACAGCTTGACTTAAAGGGAAGGGATAGGACTTTAGAGTTGGACAGCTCTGGGTTCTCCTGCATTGGCCGGCCTTTCCAGTTACTAGGAGTGTCAGCTTGGGCCAGACATCTAACTTGCTTGAACTTCAGACAGCTCATGTGTAAACTAACAGTCATGGTATATGAAGTTAATGAAGTTAATTAGGGGATGTGCTGTAGCATACAGTACAAGCTATGTAAATGTTTTGTTGTTCACGGTCTCCTTCCTCCCGTGGAAGGTACTGGTGTGGACCTAGTGAGGGGTCACTATTTATTTAATACAGATTCCTGCAGACCAGGCAAGTGTGGTTTCAAGCAGCAACCTCCAGCTCTAGAGATCTAGCCTTTTGGCTGCTTGCTTTCCAAATAAGAAATTGATACGTATTATTTTTAAAATGCACTTTCCCAGTCACCTTTTAGAAGCAGAAGAGGCCTAGAGGCTCAGGAATCAAAAGACCTGTGTTCTAAACTCAGCCAGTTATGTTGCTTATAAATATGAACAACATCATTAGAAGTCTGTTCGGTTCATTGAACCACGTGGGATTGCCAATCGTAGACCACTTTTGGCTTAAAAGATGCCAATTTCATATGGTCCAACCTAATATGAGGGCCTCTGTAAATTATGGAGAACAGTACCAACCTTGCCCATGAGGGGCTAAGAGGGTTTGGAATTCTACTGAACTCTAAAGCAATATAAAAATGTGAGGAGTAAATAAATTCATACAGTCACTGTCTCCCAAACCTTTAGGCAAAACTCTACAGATGTGTAAGGAGCCTTTAATAATAATCATTGTTCATATTTGTGTAGATCAAGTTAATCTTGACCAAGCGCTCTTTCATGGATGATTTAATTTACTCTTTAGAATAAGTCTATGTGATAAGTGAGCAGGGATAGACTCATGCATGCAGGACTACAGAAATTATTGGTTCCTGATGTCAGAGGAATTGCCTTACCCAACTCCGAGGAGCGTCATTAACATTATAGTCTGTTGAGTGGTGTTCTCTGATGTTGCAGCTCCAGCCATACGGAATGTAGTGTGAATGGTGCCCCTTGAAATACGTAGTTACAGCTAATGACAACATCTGGGGAACCCTTGAGGATGAATTGAAAACACACTTTTAAGTACTTGGCTAAACTCTAGCTACCAAAGTTAGAAGGTGGCATTGAAACTTTGATGTCCCTTTCACTTCTACCTTTCGTTTTCATCTTCCTTTTCTTCTGCTTATCCTTTAAATCAGTGTTCCAAGAGGTTTTGCCATAAGACAAAACTAACAAAAACTAAGAAAACTAACACTAACTGCACAGTCCCTGGCCATACCATCTCTCAGGATTTAAAATTTCTCTCTCATAGAATGAAACGTATAAAATTTTGCCAATGTTCAACCATTTTTATAAATGGTTTTTATTTAAAAAAAAAAGACAATTATTTCAAGTTCCACCTTAAAACGTGCCAGTGTTTCCCCAGTCTGTCACCAACCCAAATCTCTCCTGAGCTTTAGGTCCATTTACCTAATTCTCTGGATCTGTTATTGGATGTTCTATAAGCACGTCAATTTCAGCTTATACACTTTTCCCATCATACCTGCCATCTGCCTCTCCAAGTTCCCTACGTCAACAAATGGTACCATCCACTCAGTAATTCAAGGCATAGACCTAGACTTTATCCCTTTTCCTTACCTCTCTTCCTTCATCCCTTCTGTCCTGTTAAGGGTCTGTTGATTCTAAGTATCCTCTCCAGTGTATTCCTTCTTCCTGTTCATACTGCTTGTTCCCTAGGTCTAAAATACTGTCACCTCTTGACTATTTATGTAATCACTCACTCTTAACTTGTCTCTTTGGCCCCCCCCCATCTATTCTTTACTGAAGTTAGATCGGTTTTTCTTACATCCAAATCTGATCATGTTTCTCCTTTAGTCCCTAATTTGCTTTATGATAAAATCCTCATTCCTTTACTCCTGCAGATCTGGGTGATCCATGCTCTACCTATCTTGTTCATTCAGTCATTCAACAAATGTTGATTGAGCACCTTTTATATGCCAAGGCCTAGGTTTATAGCAGTTACCAAACTAACTCCTTGCTCTCCTAGAACTAACATTCTTATTGGGTGAGAGACAATAAAACTTACATATGGGCCAGATGGGGATACGTGGAAAAAGTTAAGGGAAAGTGGGTGACATGTCGGCTTTATTTTGTACACCCTTACCCAGGAAAAGTGGGTCTGAAACCATGGGACCTTAGAGGTCAGGATGGACATAGTGGAAGGACTGGATTTGAAAAGGGAGAAAGCCACAAGGTTGGCAACAAACTGAATGTACATTGTGAGGAAATAAGGCTCAGATTTCTGGCTTGGGCAACTAGGGGAAAGGATATGTTTTGAGGTGGGGAACAATGAAAGAGTAGATTTGGGAGGAATTCATCAGCTAAGATTTAAACATGTTACTGTGTGCTACCTGTGGAGCTTCAGGTGGGTGTCCAGATGCATACACCAGAGGTGTGGAAATTGCTAACCCTTGCCGAGGAACACTGTGTAAAAAGATACCTGCATTAAACCTGATGTGATACTAGTCCCACCCCCTGCCCCTTTCCTTTGGCAGACCTCCTTACACAAAGGTTTCCTTCTGATACCGAAGGAAATGTCTCAGAATCCTTTGTTTAGCATTCCTGACAGCCTCTACCAAATCAGAATTAACACCCGAGTTAAAACCTTTTTACCATTAACAGCGGAGAGAAATTACTGCTTTTAGTTCATTGTACATAATCCATTAGTCCCACAATTTATTATAACTACTGTAGAACTAGTTGAAGATTCAAAAGTATAAACTTATAGATAGGTTTTTTGCAGTCCAAGGTATAAAATTCTTACAACTAGACTAGCTCTGGGAAAGTTAGTAATTTCCTAGGAAACTTTGTAACTTCGAGACATAAAAAAGCAAATATTAAGTTTAATTATATCCTAGATTAGGCTTTCCAAAATTTAACCATTTGGCTTTTTTGCATAAGAAGTGAACAATGTGACTCTAGAGAGTTTTTTATAGTTTGGTGAAAGGAGTGAGAATTAACAAAGTTTAATCCCCCATGGAAGTAGAAATGCGCCCAGATAACCCAACTTAATTTTTTTATGACATAAATTGTTACTAAAACATCAAATTTTCTGTTCTCTTTACTGTGTTTTCTGTTTTGGTTCTTTGATCTGCTGTCTTGTTTTTTCATTTTGCGGGTGGTGCTATTGTTGATGGCTTTTATGCTTTAGATATAACTAAAAGAATTAATTGTAGGGGCAAGTGGTTGGCTCAGTTGGTTGAGCGTCTGACTTCAGCTAAGGTCACGATCTCACGGTTTGTGGGTTCAAGCCCCGTGTCGGGCTCTGTGCTGACAGCTCAGAGCCTGGAACCTGCTTTGGATTCTGTGTCTCCCTCTCTTTCTGCCGCTCCCCTGCTCATGCTCTGTCTCCCTCTGCCTCTCAAAAATAAATAAATGTGAAAAAAAATTAATTGTAAAGTTGAATTCTTGTATTCATATGCATGTGCGTCAAAAGAACTCTGAAGTGTTAGTTCATGGCCATAGAGCATATTGTGGTTGCTGCAGTGGGGTGTTTGTTTTCTCATAAAGTTGTTTACTCTTGGCAAACAGAGGTAAATAGACTTGCTGGTTAGCGGTTGAGATAGTGTAGGTTAAAGCCACTACATATCACAGGTTAAAGAGGTAGACTGGGCACTTCTGCAACAGTAAGTCTCTTTGTTAAGGGAAGAAGGGAACAAAATATTTGTGTAACATCTATACTCTGGCAGTCCCTGTGCTGTGTAAATTATGTTCATTAACTAGCATAATATTCCTTTTCTTAATTCATTTTCCTAATTATTACAGAAGTGATGAAAATACAGCATCTGTTTTACAAGATCACTATCTTGATTCATCATGGAGAACTGAGAATGGTCTTATTGTAAGTATTTTATGAAAATATCAGGTGCATTAAGCTACTAATTACTCAGGTACCTCTTTTTTACTTGGTGGTTCTCAGCAGATGCAGAGGTAATGAAACATTTTTCCTACTTTAAAAATAAAAGAGGGGCACCTGGGTGGCTTAGTCAGTTAAGTGTCTGGCTTTGGCCCAGGTCATGATCTCACTGCTCATGGGTTCAAGCCCCACTCGGGCTCTCTGTGCTGACAGCTCAGAGCCTGGAGCCTGCTTCAGATTCTGTATTTCCTTCACTCTGCTCCTCCCCCACTTGCACTGTCTCTTTCAAAAAATAAATAAACATTGAAAAGAAAAGAAAAGAAACTTAGTCTTACTTCTTTTGACTTTGAAAAATGACCTGTTGAGAAAGCCTTGGATCCAGCTAGATTTAGGTACATATCCTTGCCCTACCACTTACCAGATTTTTGAACCTTTGTTTCTTCTAAAAGATGGAGATCTTTGCAGGGTGCATTCTTTTCATTTAGCAGTTATTTATGGAGTGCTTACTATATGCCAGACACTGGGCCAGGTTCAGGGAATAAGCTATAATTGAGATACAGTCTTGCTCACAAGGAGCTTGTATTCTAAAAGGGAGTCAGGTGATAAATAAGGCTGATTTGTTATAGGCCATGGAGAACCTAAGATGCTGACTGAGAGTAACAGGGCGGGAGCCTGTTTTATATGAAGGTGTCATTGAGGGAAACTGAGAAGGGGACAGTTCAGTTGACAAGTAACAGAGAGGAGTAGATACGTGAAGAGTTGAGGAAAAACATTCTAGGCTGAAAGAATAGCAGCACAAAGGCTCTGTTGAAAGCCAGTGTCTAGAATATAGTGGGAAAGTGGGGAGTAGCAACTGTGACAACGTTGGAGAGGCAGACCAGAGCTCTGTCATATTTGTATGAAGCAAGGGTAGCATCAAAGGGACCAGTTGGGAAACATTTGTGGTAATCTAAGCAAGATGGCAGTATGGCCTGGGGTTGTGGCAGTATGGCCTGTGGTTCTGTTTTACTGCAGAGTCAGATCTGACTCAACATGTTTGAGTTTCTGTTGTCAGCCAACTCTTTATAATATCTGAATGTTAAGTAGAAATTACACATGTTTTATGTCAGATTTTAATTATATTTTGGACATAGAACTGCTTGGTAGATTGGATATGGGATTGAGAAAAAAGGGAGAAATCCAGAATGATTCCTAGGTTTCTGGGTTGAATAACTAGGTGACGAATAGTGCTGTGTACAAAGTTGAGAATGCGGGAGAAGCAGGTAAAACTAAGTGTTAGTGAGTTTTTAACATGTTAGTTTTGAGAAGCCTGCTAGATATCTGAGTGGACATTTTGAGTGGACAGTTGGATATAACAGTCTAGATGGAGCCTGGAGAAGAGACCTGAGCTGAAAATTTTTAATTTTTGAGAGTTGAAAATGAGTATGATCATTTAAAGGGAGATTGTGGCTTAAAGGAAAAAAGAAGTATGTTGAGTTTTGGAAATAGGTGAAATATCTAATAACACGTTTCCCAGCTGATAACTTCTCATACATGATAGCCATTATGACTTTCTCATGGGTAGGAGCCTGAGCCTTGGAACCCAGCAGTCTTGTGTACCAGCTCTCTGCTCTTCTGCTTGAAACACCAGCAGGGCTATGACCCATCTCACAGTGTTATCGTGGGAATCAGAGAGATGTCTTGCTTAGTAAATGGTAGCTTTATTATTTGTAATCCTTGTATCATGTATTTCATTTAATAAAACAAGATAATTTCAAAAAGCATAAATAAAAAGAAAAATATATTCTTTTTTAATAGCCTTGGACTCTGGATAGCACCATCAGTGAAGAGAACAGAGCTGTAATTGAGAAGATGTTGTTGGAAGAACAGTATCCTTAAATGATTACGAGGAAAGTAAAACTTTCAGGGTTAAAAACTATAAATGCAAGACTTACAAAAGAGACCACTGTTATCTCTAGATGGATCTTGTTTGGCCCCAGACTGCAGTTACATAATGTGTTACCTACCTGTGCAAAAAAGCTGCATTTTATTCCTCTGGTTCTGTTTTACTGCAGAGTCAGATCTGACTCAACATGTTTGAGTTTCTGTTGTCAGCCAACTCTTTATAATATCTGAATGTTAAGTAGAAATTACACATGTTTTATGTCAGCTAGAACCTTTAATACATGTCCAAGATCATTTAGTCTGAGCCTCCATTTTCAGTTATAGAAGCTGAAACCCAGGGATGGTAATTTACCCAGGGACACAGAATTAGAATATGTAAAAGTTCTCACTTCTTACTCCACCAATTTACAGGTGTTATGTGGGAGGAATCTAAAAAGCACAAAACAAATACTGCAGGTTGAAGGTTTTTTTCCCTGAGAAGTTGTAGATCTTTACCCACAGTTTAGTCACTAGCTTCTTGTCCTTGTTTAAATTTGATGATGGCAATTTATATGTAAAATGAAAGGGTTGAATAAAATAATTTCTGATTTATGATTTTTAAAGATTATTAATAATAGTCTAATAGTGGTTTGTTTTTAACTCTCTCATCTGTGTTTTATGGATATCTACCTCTTTGTTAAGCCAGAATTTCTCTGTTCCCTTTATTCACAGTTATTGCTGTGTTGATTTCAGAGTATCTGTGTACCTTTAGTTATCCTAGGTTAACTCCTTTTAGATTTTCTTACTCTCTTCCCCAACATCACAGCTATAGCCTAGATCATTGCTTTTCAATAGAAAAATAGTACAAGGCACATATATCATTTAATATTTTCTAGTAGCCACATTTAAATCAGGTGGAATTAATTTTATTAAGCTATTTAATCCAGTATATAAAAGATAATATTTCAATAGTTAATCAACGGGAAACATTATTGAGATATTTTACAATTTTTGTTTACATGTGGCTATTGCCAAATGCATTGAACATTGAAATTCTCAATTAATGAATACTTAAGTTGTCATTGGCTCACTTCCAGATTTGGAAACAGAAATAATGAGAGTCAAAGCTGTGTGAACGAACTTTGAGAAGAGGATGTTTTCTAGTATCTTTGTCCTCACCTAGCGTAGTTCCTGACCTGCAAGATACATAGTCCATATTTGTCAAGGGAAGAATATCTCAGACTAATCTAAGAGGATTACGGTGGGGCAGTTTTAAGAAGTTTGAGAAGGAGGCTCCATAGTAGAGTTGACCTAAGTTATTTTTATTTAGGTAGAGAACAACCCTGAATTCTGTTTCCTTTAAAACTATGAAGTCATACTCCCCAGTTAATCGTGGACAGCCAAACTCATCCATTACATTTCCCATATGTTTTAAGAAAAATTGTTTAAATGAAACATTTGAGGCTACTTCTCTTAGCCACTTCTAATAGGGAATATAGGAGAAGCTAATATTTTTATAGCATATATTTTGTGCAGGTTCTCTGTTTCTGTGATTTCACATGTAATATTTAATCCATATAACAACCTTGTGAGGTATAAATATATTTATATTATTATATAATATATATTCTATAATTTAAACATTTTATAATATGTATTATTTTCTTATGTTTTATATTTAATCCATATAACAGCCTTGTGAGGTATAAATATTTTCATCATAATTTTGCAGACCTGGAAGGGTTTTAAGAAGAATTGGTTTAGCCAGGTTCAAGTGTGATTTTCATGATGAGTGCCTACTTAATATAAGTCACATAAAAATCACAGGATTTTATTATTGTTTACAAAGTTTCTTGGGGTGCCTGGGTAGCTCCAGTCGGTTAGGCGTCCGACTTCGGCTCAAGTCATGATCTTGCCATCTGTGGGTTTGAGCCCCACATTGGGCTCTGTGCTGATAGCTAGCTCAGAGCCTAGAGCCTGTTTCAGATCCTATGTGTTCCTCTCTCTTTGCCCCTCCCCCACTCTGTTTCTCTCTCTCTCTCTCTCTCTCTCTCTCTCTCTCTCTCTCTCTCTCTCAAAAATAAACATTAAAAATTTTTTTAAATAAATAATAAAAAGTTTCTTTAATAATTACACAGGTATTACTTATCTAAAAAATCACTTCCAGAAAATTTCTGGCTTGATCAAAAGGAACATGATAAAAAATACATGAAGAGGTAAAATCAATTTTTAATACTCTTAAAATTATGAATTGTATTTTTAAAAACTTGCTCACAAGCTCCCTTGTTTTCTTTTTCATGTGGTGCAGTCTACAGAAAACTACAAAAATCATGTATGTACTTACATGTTTTATATTTTAAAATTATAAGAGAATTAAATAAAAATTATAGTTAGCCTGTGGAAAAACGCTTGGGTTTTACAAAAATATAAAATCAAAAATTCTTATATAGATAATGGAGTGCCACAAGATAATTTTATAATGTTATTTATATGTCAGAATTTCTTTTATGGTCCTACATAAGCAATTCCATTAGGTTATAGAAAAGATGGTTTCCTAGGGATTTGTGGGGAAATAACTTTAAAGCTGCTAATGTGTTAAGAATTGGCTTGATTTCTATTACCTTGTCAGTTAATTTTCACTTATTTCAAACAAAAAATTAATTTGAATTCAAAAATTATCTAAAGAAATTGAGTATTAACTATTTTATATTCTTTACCTATAATTGAAGAAAATGTGATGTTATTTATTGTGTATAAACTTTCACATTTATGGTCCTTCAAAGGGTAGACTTACAAGGTTAGATTTAAAATTGCCAAGGATTTAAGCACTGAGCAGACTTTGGCTTTTGCATTTTGCTGAATAAAAACAAAGAAGTTCATGAAGATTAATAGTTTGCTTGAATTAAATTAATGAGCTTCATCACTATTTTATTTTTAATTTCTTAAGGGGTTGCATTTCAGAAGTAATAAACAATGCCACAGTTTCTTCTTTTCTTGCTTGATATTTACATAGATTTACATGGAAGAATCAAGAGATAATATTTCTGGAGCCTATTTAAATACTCCTATACCTTTCAGGATTTGGAAATGTATTAATGTCTGCTGCTTTGTGTCCAGTCTAAGGAAGCCTGTTTGTTGGCCATCACATTGACTTCCTTTGATGTCTTTTAGTGTTATCTTCACTCAGACCCAAGGATTATGTGTTTTGAGGCTCCTATCCTCCTGGGCTAGAGAAGTATACGAGACAGGGTAAATCTGCCCCCAGGTAGAGGCTGCAGCCTTCTTCTTCTGCTTCTCTTAGACTTAGTATTGAATTTAGCCGATGGCTATGATGGCTATCTGTGTAACCTTTAGCTGCATAAGTATGGAATGTTCCATTTCAGACTCTTTTTTTGCAATTCCTTTTTTTCCCTTCAGGGCACACACTCCTGCAAAACCAGCCAGTTACTCAGTAAAGTGGACGATAGAAGAAAAAGAGCTGTTTGAACAAGGGCTGGTAAATAGTGCAATTTTTAATTTATAGTAAAATAATTCTAGAAGCCAATATTAATAGAATTATAAGGTTAATTCATAGAGACCAGATATTTCTTTTTAATGATTACATTTTTAGTCTTTCTGTAGTGGTAATGTTTATAGAATAGCACGTGAGAATTCCTTTTAACTCGTGCCTAAGTTACTAAAATACTAAAATAGACTTGGGTCAATATTTTAGGTAGTCTTCATTCTCCTTCCCTCCCTTTTTTTGGTATTAATAAAACCCAAGAAATTGACTGTCTGTATACATGACACTAACTTATCTGGATTAAAAGGAAGAACTATTTAGTTATCTAAACTACACTATTTAGTTTAACTATTTAGTTATCTAAACAGATAAACATTTAGTTATCTGATGTTTTCTCTTGGGTAAAAAAACCCAGAAAAACAAAAAAACTTGTATATTTGGAACTGTCTGCAAAATCAGCTGAGTTCTTTGTTATTCAGATATTTGGCATTGTGCACACAGTCTGAATATTTTTTTTAGTGGATCTAGCGGAAGACCAGAAATATTTCTTTTGCATGAATGTTTCAGTGAGATCTATTTAAATGGCCACAAGTTGCATAATAGAAAAAAAAATGTGTGCCAGTTTTTAATTCTAAAAATTCTATTAATATGAAGAAACTTCTCAGAAAATATTTGGAAATTTTTTTCTAACTATTAAGAGTAGGTTGTATCTTTTTCTTTAAGGTACATGTTACCTAGTGTTATGCTAATTTTGAAATTATACACACTTATATATAGGATATTTATATAATATTTATGTGGGATTTATGAATACAAATTGAAATGTCATTGTTAACATTTCTACAGATATGGGAAATAAAATGTATTTGTATTTTTACAGTTACCACCATGACATCTATATATTCTGTGGTGTCTTTGTATAAATAAATAAACTATCTTGAAGGTTTTATCTTGAGGTTTTTTTATCCTGTACTGTTGATGGTTTTTATGTTGGTATTTCATTCTGTTTTCTGATTATAATTTTTATAACTGAACTTTAATTAACTAGTTACTTATTTAAGATTGCTGACTGCCTTGGTGTTTTGCCCCGTACTGAAGACTGTGTGTGTGTGCGTGCATGTGTGTGTGTACATGTATGTGTCTACAAACACGTACACATACACACACACAATAATGGGTTGTGGATTTTTAGATTACCGTTGACACTGGTGGTAATGACCGGGACTATATCTGCAGGACTCAAAATTCAAAGGGTATCTAAAGTTAGAGGGTGTTAAGTCTCCTTATCGCTTCTATCTCTTCCTGCAGTTTTCTTTGCCGGAGGTAACCATTGTCGTCTGTTCTTTGTGTATGCCTCCAGAGATACTTCGTCCCTGTATAAGCAAATACATATTTATTTGTATACATGTGTAGGTATCTACCCATATACATAAGGTACTTTAAACTTAGAATGTTTTCCCACAAAACTACATGGAATTATTGGTTGTATTCCCAGCCTTTTTAACCTCTTGATACAGTTTGTTTAAACACTGAATTCTCTCAGGCTTCAGAGAAGGGAATTACGTGGTACTGAGTGATGAGGGAAGATTTTTCTCTCCCTATCTGGGGCAGAGATCTGTCTCTTTGCCCTGTTTTGAAATTGGTGAGTTTCTTCTTTGTTCCCCTTGTCAGCGCACCCTCTCCGGTTTTCGTAAGGCCTAAGCTCCTACAGTCCCAATTGTCCAGATCTTTGCTGTGTCCACAAGTGTTCCATGCTATGAAGTCATTCATTTGCCTTCATCCCACAATGAATATAACTAATTTTTCAGTAAGTTGACTGACCTCAGCTAGAGTTAAGAACAAAATTATTTGAGACAATTGTTAATTATTTAATTTATACTTACTAAGAATTGTCCTAGAAGTACTTTGAGGTTGTTTTTTTTTTTTTAAGTTTATTTATTTATTTGGGTGGAGGGATGCAGAGAGAGGTAGAGAGAGAATCCTAAGCACACTGTACACTGTCAGCACGGAGCCTGACGTGGGGTTTGAACTCATAAACCTGAGATCGTGACCTGAACTAAAATCAAGAGTCAGAACCTTAACCAACCAAGCCACCAGGCTCTGCAAAGTACTTTCAGTTATAAGAAATTGTTCATGTGTCAGGTTTTCTCATGAATATCAGAAATAAGTATAATTAATTTATCATTTGGGTCAGGTCTTAAAGATGACTTGCTACTGGAGGTCATGACCTGTACATGTCATAACCTGACCTGTAAATCTGGCCTTGGGATCAGCTTCCCTGAGTTGTAGAGCTGTTGTGAAGATTTATATATCAAGTAATAGAGTTGACACTTAAAAATTCCTTTTAGCTTTAAACTTATATTGCATTCCCGGGGACATCTGGATGGCTCAGTCAGTTAGGCATCTGGCTTTTGGTTTCGGCTCATATGATCTCATGTGGTTCATGAGTTTAAGCCCCGCATCAGCACTATCAGCGCAGAGCCTGCTTGAGATTCTCCCTCTTTCTCTGCCCATCCCCAACTTGCACTGTCTCTGTCTCTCTCAAAATAAATAAACTTAAACAAAATTAGAACACCAAATCTAGTTTTAAAAAATTATATTACTTCCTTTCTGTACTTCAGAAAACTCCAGATCTCCCTGTGGGTCTCATTTTTTTCCCGCCACAGCTTCATTGTCCCCAGGCACACAGCCTTTCACGGTACAGGGTTACAGGGAGCTGTTGGTTGCAAATCCCGTCATGTGTGATTTGCTCTTATAAATCAGTTTACTGCAATATGGTATAGAATAAAAGTACTATGGGACAAGTAATGCATGTTGTAACACATGGATCTGGGTAAAAAAAAAAAAGATATTTTGAAATCAGTGTTAGACCATAATCAATTGATTCTATAAATCGGAAACGTAACCTGCCTTTTTTGAGGCATTTTTTAGATTGGGAACCTCATAACGTGCAGTATGAATACATCCTGTTAGGAATACATAAGTGGTTCATCTTCATTTCAATAGCTTTAAAAACTAATTTCTAAATCATTTTGGTCAGTTTTCAGAAGTCTAGATTCCAATGATTTTAAGAGTCTTAGCTATATATGAGACTTGATTGTGTGCTTAGAAAATAAATAAAAATGGGTTGTTCTTCTAGGTTTTTTTTTAATGAGGCCGTTGCTTGGAATATTAACAAGTTAATCAAATTCACTTTCTTTTTCATTTTGATAACATAGGCTAAATTTGGCCGAAGGTGGACCAAAATTGCAAAGCTAATTGGAAGTCGCACTGTTTTACAAGTTAAGAGTTATGCCAGGCAGTACTTTAAAAATAAGGTAAGCAGGATAAAAATATCTCATCAGTAATAATATTTGCAGTAAAAATTAGTAACTAGGTCTTTAGTTGAAGCATTAAAGTCAATGTCCAAAGTTTTTGTAATAAAAGTATTTTATGAATTAAACGCATGTTTATCTTCAAAAATCTGAAAGCATATCTTCAGTTTTTTGAGTATTGCTATTGGAGGTCATTGTTTCCTGGAAAATTTCTTCTTAAAGATTTGCTGCATTGTAGCTTTTAAGAATGATTAGAGCTTAGGTGCCATAAATGCTAACATGACACTAAAATCTGTTTAACAGCAGTGAAATTTTTATAATTTTTATGAAAAATTATCTGAAAACTTCAGTAAGTTGCAGTGTTATGGTCTAGTGCCTTAATCTTTCAAGTAATCAATGCTATATTTATATGTAGTTCTGATATTTAGAAAATTTTAATATGTCCTCTGCTTGAGTTTTGGGAACACAATTATATAGAATTTGAAAGGGCCTTAAGTGAAATTTGCTGTTTTCTTTTAACGCAAGTAATAGGTTTTACCCTGCATACAAGATTTGTCTTAGTGTCACTGAGCATAATAAGTAAGCAGTGGAATGGACTCATTATACATCAGTCGTGTGCTCCCTCTTCAACCAAACAAAAGCATTACAGGGCTGCCCATTATGGTTAAGGTATTACGGACGAGAATAAAGACTAACTTGGTTATTCGTGCTCCCAAGCTTCTCAGACTCAAACATGCAGAACATCTTGTAGTGTTCATCTGACTCAAGAATTTGGGGTGAAAGGATACACTGCGATGTTAAAAGAGACATTAATATGTTATGAAATATAATACAAAATTTTATCTGAATTTTTAAGGTAAATACCAGAGACTTGGAGTAAATAGCAAGGTTGTTAAAGCTATTCCAGGCTACATGTCCACATCTCTTCTTTCTTCCTGCCCTTCTCTCCTTTACGTAGTAAGCCAATTAAGCTCGAGTACTGGGTCCTCGGATTCTAGTGTGATACAGGATCGATAAGTAAGCTCTTTTTAGGAGTTGTCATCCTTGGGAATGTCAGTCATGTACAAGATTCTTCAGAAGCCGTTTATGTGAAGGTTCTATTTCAAATCATTTATATTCATTGATAATCGTTTTCTTTTCCATGATGAGACATTTATGTCTGTAATAGCAGATATGGAAGATAATTTCATGCCTTAAATTATAAACTGTATAATGTTGTAACTATATTAAATGAACCTTTGAAAAATAGTTGTTTCTATTATCTCTGTAATTACCTTCAATTTACTAAATAAAGATATATGACATAGATTCCTTTAAATAATGAGCTGTTTAGCATTAAAAAAAATGATCAGTGGAGGTATCTGACATTCTAGGAAATAAGCCATTAAAAAGAATCCCTTAGTGTGACAATTTCTGGTTCATTCTCTGTGGTTGATCTCCACCAGATTCCTGTTTTAAACTTAAAATGGAAAAACAAGTAGTAGTTGTATATAGGTCAAGATTATTTGATTAATATAATCACCAGACCATAAATGAGTCAAATATATTTATGGAAATTTGAAACAATGATATTTTACATTTAAAATGCAGTTATAAATCCTTAGAAGGAAAGCACAATAAAGGTATAATATACCATTGACATGTACTCAGTTTAATAATTGTATTTATCATATATGTGCCAGTGGTTACATTTTTAAATGTTAATATGGGGGTTTTTATCTTGATTTTTAATAAGGTAAAATTAGAGGGTCCAGAGAAGGAAACGCCAAATCAGAAGAGCAGCAGTGATCTTCAGATTAAAAATGAAGATGAAGGCACAAAGGCACAGACACCATCAGGTTTAAGGGGACGTGCTGATCCCAACTTGAATGCTATAAAAATTGAAAAGTTGTCTGATGATGAAGAAGTAGACATTACAGATGAGGCAGATGAGGTGACTTCTCAAGCTTCTTCCAAAAATCCTAGCAATGATGTTGTATTAAACATTCCTAATAGTGAAAGTCATGAAGTCAGTCAAGGAGAATTTATTGCTTTTCCCAACCAGGAAGTTTCCATATCTAAATATTCCAAGGAATATTTTCAGATTACAAAGCAGGGTGATATGGAAGTACTTTCAAGCTCAGGAATTACATTTTGTACTGAAAAACAGAGCACTAGTGACAAAATACCTGTTGAATTAAATGATCAAAAATGTAATAAACTGATGAAGAGCTGTGAAAAACATGATGGAAATGGAGTAATAGATGATTCCAGGCAGCTGCCTTCGCCAGAGCTTTGTAAAGTTCGGGAAGATCTGAGTGATGATGAAATGCTTTTTCATTCTTCCTGCCACATGGAGGAGGAGAGGCACGAGGAAGACGAGCTTAAGCCACCAGAACAAGAAATAGAAGTAGATAGAAATACCATTCAAGAAGAAGAAAAGCAAGCAATTCCTGAGTTTTTTGAGGGACGCCAAGCTAAAACACCAGAACGCTATTTGAAAATTAGGAATTACATTTTGGATCAGTGGTAAGGAAGAATTATATTTTAGATGCTGTTTTAAAACTTGTGATACTCTAGGGTATTTTAATTAAGCCTACCGAGATTTTACTCATTTATATTGCTAGTCATGCAAAGAGCTTGAACATACGAATATATTTTAATAGGCAAGACTTAAAATTTCTCACAAGGAAATTTTCTTTGAAAGCTTTGGTAAATATTGTCATCTCTAGCTATTTGGTCCCATCTGTCTGTTCATTAGGAGTATTTGGTCCTGGAAAGAAGGGATAATTTGCTTTAAGAAGCAGTTTCTTAGGACAGTGTTAGGAAGATACAGAAAAAAACTGCACTGGAAAAGGAGAATGCCTTTCCTAGTTTATCATGTACTTGTAAGTACAAAGAGAAAATTTTGGAAATAGGAGGATAGTGTCATTAAGTGTGACTAGATTATAGAAACCATCTTCAAAATTGCTACACATGCTTTCAGCTCAGGATACAGGAATTTTCTGATAGATGAAGTTTATCTTCTGAATTGTCAGTACCTTTTATTTGAATTATTTAGTGTTGGATGGGGCACAAACCAAAAAACTTCCCACCTTATTAGCCTAAGTGTTCTGCAAATTGAATTTACCTAATAATTTAATTAAGACATTACCAAACATTCATAATTGTTGTTACTGCTTCTGGAGGCACTGAATTGCATAGGGCCATCTTTACAGAGGACTTCTGCCATAACCTCGGAAGATTACCAAATGAAAACAACCAGGCATGTTCTGTCAGTAACCTTCAGTACCCACACAATATTAATTTGCTTTTAAAAGTCGCTTTGTTGTAAAAGAAAGATTTTGTGTTCTTGACTCATGGTTGTACTGCTGATGGTTAAGATGGCTAAGAGTAAAATTTCTGGGTAAGGTGGTCTCAAAGGAAAGAATTAACATAAGGAACAACTGCTATTCACATAGTGCTTTCCAGTTTACAGAAAGCTTTTCTATGTCATTTGATTCCTCACAACAGTCCTGAAAAATAGGCAGGCATTTTCTGTGTCTGGTAGATTCTGAGGTCAGGAGAGGTCTAGGGGCCCGCCTTTGATTATGAAACCAGCTCTGACAGAAGGACCTATGAGCAGGCCAGTCGCTCCCTCCACTGTTCCACATTGCCTGATTCACACTATTGAAAAAGACCAGTCAGGTTAGCTCTCCATGCGTATCTGACTTTTTGGAAATAAGCAGATGAATGGCCGAAATTGAAGGACTTTAAAATAATAACTCAAACATTTTTTTATCTGTGCGAATCATCAATGAGTAACTTAAGGTACTTTAATCAAATTTCATGTCTTTGAATTTTGGATTCTTAAGGCAGAATAATTTACGTAGATAGTGTAAATTATACAGCAGTAGTTTCCCAATGACAACTTGCCTTCGTCCTAACACCGGGTAAACGTTGTCTCAGTATGGTGATTGAACATCACAAAGACATGTTTGAACAGGACCTCAAAACTGTTCTCTTCAGAAATAGAGGGCGCTGGAGATGATGTTAAAAAAAAAATGTATTAGAAGAGTTAAAGTTTTAAAATAAAAGACCTGATAGATTTTGTAGCTAAAAGATCCTTTCCATAAAAACACATGTAACTGACACTCTGTTTAGGGGAATGTTTTAATTAAGATAGTTAACTAATACTGTTATTGAATGCCTACCAAATGCACTTAAATGTATTTAAATCATCTCCAGTCCTTTAGACAACTTTGTCCTCATTTGATAAATGAGAAAAATGAGGCTCAGAGAGGAAAAAGAACTTGTTCCAGGTTACATTAGGTGAAGGTTGAGTTCACGGTCTGCAGTCTTGACTCATAATCTTCACACTTCATCTCAGGTCCTTGACCCAGACTTTTTCACTCTGCTTTGGATGTTCCCCCCCACGCTGCTCCCCAGATCTTGGTGAATCATGCCTCATTGTCTCCCTCAGGTCTGCTCCAGGGAGATTAGATGACTTCACTGACGACCCTATTTATCTAAAATATAGCTCACATCTCCTGCCCCTCACTCTCTTACTCTGTATGCTATTTATCTTCGTAGAACTTACTACTACTGAAAATATGTTTTTATTTCTGTATTGTCTCCTCTTCCTTTCCCTTCCCTCCCCATGATAATCTGTCCAGGCTTCACATGGACAGATTTTTGTCTGTTTTGTTCATTGTTACACCCCTAGTGCTTAGGGCAATGCTCATTCTAAGCAAGTATAAAAGGCACTCTGCTTGTTAAGGGGAAAAGTTGGCCTGAATGAATCATGAACAGGTGTCTTTAGAGGCCTTCCCATTTATTCAGCACCAAACTAGTGCTGAGCTCTGTTTAAAGTCTTTCAATTTGGACAATCTTTAATGAAGTCAATACTGTTTATAGATTGCTATAGATCTTTGGTAGCTGGTTACACCATGCTCATTTCTGCTTTCTTGCTTTCATTTGTGGAATTTGTTTCCTTTTCTTTCACACTGAACTGAAGTGAAAACACTGAAATTTTAACTCTTCAGTGGAATTTCTGATACCCTGCCACTCACAAATTACTTCTTGCCTTTACTAAATTTCTGTAGAATCTGTGATTTTAAATTTGGTTTCTGCTTAGGCCTTCCCTGAACACCCTCGCTGAAGTAGTCTGTGCCTATTTGTCTTTCCCTTTGTCCTTCTTCCTATTTCTTTCTAGCACTTATTGCTATATATATCATTAATTATACATTAATATAACATTAATACTAACAATATAATATACATTAATATGTAATACATATTCATCATATATATTCCCCATTAATTTTATTTAACATTTATTTATTTTTGAGAGACAGAGGGTGAGCAGAGGAGGCCAGAGAGGGAGACAGAGAATCCGAAGCAGGCTCCAGGTTCCAAGCTGTCAGCCCAGAGCCTGACACAGGGCTCGAACTCCCGAACCACGAGATCATGACCTGAGTCCAAGTCGGCCACTTAACTGACTGAGCCGCTCAGGCACCCATCCCACTAAATGTTTTTAAATGTTTATTTTTGAGAGAGAGAAAGAAACAGAGCAGGGGAGGGGCAGATAGGGAGACCCAGAATCCAAAGACTCCAAGCTCTGAGCTGTCAGCACAGAGCACGACACAGGGCTCGAACTCATGAACCGTGAGATCACGACCTGAGCCAAAGTCAGACACCTATCTGACTGAACCACCCAGTCACCCTTATATATTCTCCCATTAGCATGTAAGTCAGGAGCTTGATACTCATCTCTATATTTGTGCCTAGAATAGTGCCTGGTGTGTAGGATGGAAAGTAAATATATGTGGAATAAAATAAAGATTGAATAAGAAATCCTGTTAAATGATATATCTGAATACTTAGTCTGTAATGTGTACATATATATCTACATATAAAAGAATAATCTGTGTAACTAACTGTTAGTACTAGCATAAGCGCTCGTGAACTGTTTGCTACTATTATTAAGTTCTCCATTTCTCTTAAACTCTACCAATATAGTAAAAGTACATTCAGTAAATATGAATTTTATTATGTAAGCCTTATATATTATTTTCATAGTCTTTGGGCATGTCTTGATTTCTTGGAAATCCCCTATAATATATCTATTTCTGTTTTCCACTGAGAGTGCTTAATCTTATTTATTGGCCTAATGATTAAAAACCAATATCAAACTTTCAAGCATTTATGAGGTAGCTTATAATTAAAAGATACACTCCAGCAGAGTAAAAGTGGATGAACCTAAGTAATATATTAAAAGTAAGAAAAGTGTAATAGTAAATACTTTAGACATGTTTCAGAGTGCCTTTTTTATTCAAAGATTGAGGCTTGAATTTGAATCTGTTGACAAAAACCTCTAACTATAAAATCCTGGGGTAACTGGAATCTGTGGCATTTCATAGGGGAAAAAAATAATAAAAATCACATTATACTTGTAAGTTATTGTATCATTTAAAGATAGTTTCAGGAAAAAGTACACTTGGATATTATGTATGAGGATTGAGAGGGGGTAAATTTTTAAGATATTTCAAATATTAAAAGTTTCCCCCAGAAATCTTTTTTCATGTTTTTATTTATCCAAAATAACTGTACTTCCATCTCTTAATTAGGGAGATATGCAAACCGAAATACTTAAATAAGACCTCAGTACGTCCTGGCCTGAAGAACTGTGGGGATGTTAATTGTATTGGACGGATTCATACATACCTCGAATTGATAGGAGCAATCAATTTTGGATGTGGTAAAAATAAAAACCCAACAACATCTTTTACTCAACATTTTTTATCCTTAAAGCACCCATTAACATCCTTGATGGTTAGAATTCAAGCAGATTTAGTAGAGATGCAGAATTCAGAAAGATGCTATAACAGTTTGGAATAAATGTATTACTGAGTTTTTTCGTAAAACATTTCTGTTGATTATGCTATATTTTCCTGTAATCTACTATGAAAATTGTTGGTATGAAAAGGAGAAATATTCTCCTAAGTAGGAGAAAGAATTTAACAGTGCAGCTCTTTGTGAAGTAAAAGTAAAGTCATTTTAAGAAAAGTCTAGTAGTAGCCTATTTAATATGCAAAATCTGTATTACTGCTAGAAATACTGTCTAGCAGTGTTTAAAGGAGATAATTTTGAACTGCTACACTTAAATGTAATAAAAGTAACAATATTTTTCATGGAAGAAAGTTTCTTTCACCCTAGTTTTTCTCAAATATGCATGATTTTAAATGTATTCTTCACTTCTATTGAATTAACTTGACACAAACATTTTGAAGAAAGTTAACATCCATAGTTGTGAAAAGGTAATTAGATAGGTAATTAGAACTTTGTAACCTATGGTTTCAGAAGAGTATATTCTGTCTATGAGAAGACAGCTAACCAGAAAAGATCCTACCAGAGACTGATTATTCCTTTCAGAGAGAGTGAGAATTTAAAGTCTGCCCTGTGTCCCTCACTTCGGTGTCTGTGTTTCCCCAAGCACTGTATCTTGGAACTGGCTGCTCAGGAAAACTGAGGGGTCACAGCTTCCTCAGCCACTAAAGAAAAATGAAGTCATGTTTTCTGTATTAGATGTCTGAATTTAGCAAAGCGGGCTTAGCACTCGTTTAATTAGAAATTAAATTACCCATCTCCTGAATATCCTGTTTTACTGAGATTTCCTTAAGAGCATTACTTTTACGTGAGGACTGCCAAGTGATTGTAGAATTAAGATAGAAGCTCAGGTATAACAAAACTTAGGTATTGGCTTACTACTCACAGTCAGTATAGATGTGCCTTCCTATTGAACGAATGAGTTTCAGAAAATAATAGCTTGTTTTATTTTTCCTGAATTCCAACAGAACAGGCTGTGTACAACAGGCCACAGCCAGTTGACAGAGCACGAGTCAGAGACCGGAAAGATGCGGCAGAAGCTTACCAGCTCGCCCAGCGTCTGCAGTCTATGGTGAGCGCTCCACTGTCCTGTAAGGCGTGCCCTCTTCTAGCCAGCTAGAACACCTGGACACTTGGTGAAAGAGCGTGTTTTCTCTTGCATGTCACCTTAGCCATTCGGTGTCATCTTAGTGTATACGGCAGAAACCCCAAACACCTCACAGTTCACCGGCAGACTTGACACAGAAGCACCGCACATTGCTAGCATGGTCTTAGAATTCTTGATTCTGATTTCTAAATCTAGTGTGTCTTTTACAGCCAGTGTAGCTATCCAAACTATTATATCCTTTCTTTTTTTAATTCTTGAGGTTAGGGAGTTTTACAGTATCTTACATTTCATGAATCCTATTTTTAAAATGAGTGATCCAACAAGTCTCCTAAAAGGCAGAGTCATAGTGTGATCTCATTGGTTTTACTAATAAAGTAGGTTGGTAATAGATGAGGTAAATGAAGTAAAGTGTAGATAATAGAGTGGACATTTTTCTCAGAGTATTTAGGCTGTAAACCATTTCTGCCTACCTAGATTTACTTTTATAAGAAAGGATCTTTTTAGATATAGTTGCTGGAAAAGGTACCACTCCTACACTGGCTTCTGAGCCAGTCCTTTTCTTGAGAGAGAGAGAGTGCGAGCTGGAGAGGAACGGAGGGAGGAAGAGAATCTTAAGGAGGCTCCACCACACCCAGCACAAAGCCCAACAAGGGGCTCAGTCTCACAACGGGAAGATCATGACTTGAGCCAAAATCAAGAGTTGGACGCTTAACTGACTGAGCCACGCAGATGCCCTTGAGCCAGTCCATTTTAAAAGCTTCGGTACCGAGGTTTATAAAATTAGATATTAGTAATTTAGTCAACTAACTTTGTAATGTTTTATTATTTGTATCCACTAGACAATCTTTCCCTGAGGCTGAGATATAATTATTTTGCTTCTAGTTTAATATTCTGCCTCTTGCTATGTGTTCTTGCAAGTTTTCTACCACAAATGGTTGAAAGAAAAGTCAATTTCTTGGTCGTTCTTTTTGGTCTTAAAAATATTTTTTGTCCTGGTATTTTAATTTTTTGTGGTGAAAAGAAATGAAATTTCGACAAGAAATCCAAGTAAAATTGAGAAAATTATTACTGATTTATTTTTGAGTAGAGTGCTATTAAACCAAAATTAATAAAATAAAATTTAGTTAGGCATTGCTGATCAGGGATTATAATATTTTAATGGAGAAATTAACTGATTAAAAAAAAATCATTTTGGCTTTGTGTATTAATGTGCTCTGATTTCTCCAAGTTAATCTTGTTACCTTTTGCTTCATTTTGATCTTACCACAGCGCACAAGGAGACGCAGGGTCCGAGACCCGTGGGGAAATTGGTGTGATGCAAAAGACTTAGAAGGACAAACCTTTGAGGTAACTTTGACCTTCGCGAACAGTCATCACTAAACATTGTTTTGTCAGTTAAGTTTGTATATCTTAATGTCATATGTATTACACTTATTAGTGTGTGCATGTGTATCCTTCCCATGCTAATTTGTCTAGAAGTGACCAACAAATAACAAAATAGAAGTCATTGGTGCAGTTAACTGGGAGTTTGATTACTTTCCAGATTTTAATGATCTAATCTCTGTATTCTGGTCTCTAGCCCAAGAATATCTGCCAAGGTACCAGGAAGTTGGTATGCCTAATTCATTTCAGTAGCCATTTATTTATAGAATGATGTTCTGATATACCAGTTAAAATATTGTCCCAAGCATTACACATAAATTGAATTACAAATATTAAAGTATTATTTCTACCAATAAAAACTGTGGTTCTGAAAAGAAACATAGGAAGCGAATGTGTGTGTGTGTGTGTGTGTGTGTGTGTGTGTGTATTCTGTGTCTATATGATTTGTTTGTGAACACCCAGTGCAATAGAATGGAAGGAAGGTATGAATGTGTACTTGCTGGCTTTCTTACCTTGAGCAGTCTCTTAACTTCACTGAAGTTCACTATGGTGTGTGGATAATATCTCTCCAAGAATTGTTAGGAGAATTAAAGTGAAGTAAATGGAATAAAGTGTTTGAAGATCCTGGTACTAGGTACTTAATAAGCCTTGCATATACCAATTGCTCAATAACTGTTAGTTTTCCTCTTGAGTTTCAGTACAAACAAGACAAAACGTTCTCTTCTTTTTCTCCTTCCCATTCCCTGCCCCTAGCCTCACCTGGTCTCTAATCTAAGCACAACATTAGTAATGAGTGATTCCTGCCTAGAAAGAACTTTTATAGGATCTAGTAGGCAAGATGAAACCTGTGTTAAGTTCCATAAGATTGATCTTAAGAAATGTCAGGTCTTCCCCAAGGGGTGTGTGTGATGAGGGAAGGTTTCACAGAAGATGTGACTTGAAGGATTAGCAGGACAGTCTCAAAATGTAGAAAAGTAGGTGAGGGCATTCCAGGCTAAGGGAGCAGCATAAACAAAAGTAGAGATGGGGGGAAATACCAGACATATTCTGGAAAAGGTGCATGGTTACTTGGGCTAAAGCGTAAAAATGGTAATAGAAATGGAATGAAAAGATTTATTTTGTACTCATATAGGACTTGTATCTGTCCAACACTCTTGTCAGTGTTTTATAAACATTAATGAATCATTACGATAATACCAGGATATTGTTATTATTACCATTTTTGTTCCCATTTTAAAAGTAAGGAAACTAAAGCACAGAAAGCTTCAGTAACTTGACCGGGGTCACTAGTAAGTAGCAGAGTGAGGCATTCTGTCTCCAGACTCTGTACTCACCATTACACTGCGATGTCTCCCTGTTGGGAAAGCACACAACACAGTAGGATTTGGTGACTAGAGATGGGACATAAGTAAGAGCAGGGACTCAGGTGATTCTGAGGTTTTTAAGTTTGCTGTGGCTGTAGATTTTGGAACAATTTTTTAATGTATTATCTAACATTCTAGTTGGTTAGTAGAAAGAAGGAGGTACGTCTCCATGAACATAGTCTATCCTGTTCTCACATGCCTTTAATTATGGTTTTAAAGAGTACTTTTCATTATTATTACTGATTCTGCCTCCCAGTGTCCAATGGACTCTTTGATCAACTGGTTGTTTTATGTTTTAGCATCTCTCTGCTGAGGAATTGGCAAGAAGAAAAGAGGAAAAATGTAAATCTGTTAAATCATCAAAAGTACCAAGACCAACAAAAAGGTACAGTATTATACAAGTGTTAATTTTTTAACTTAATCACAAATGATTAGAAATGTATGGAAAAAATACCTGATTAGCAACATAGTATTCATATTAAGTTTAAAAATACTACTAAAATTTTTGAAATTTTTTATTTCACTGGTTATCAGTTTGGGAGAGCTTGAGCAAAAGTTTTAAATTTATAGGTTTATTGACTGTAGGATCCAACATATGTTGTAAAGGGGCCTTGATTATGAAAGGTGGTCATTCTGTTCCTTAGACATTGTAAACAGGTAACCTCATGAAGTGACTAGTTCTTTCTTTGGTTGGTGCTGGATTGTTAGCAGGGTTTTTTGGTTTTTTTATGTGTGTCTGATTTTTTTAAATAAGCTGATATTTGTAACTTTTAACAGTAAGGGTTACCAAATAAGTTAAATGTCTTGATTTTCTGGACCCTCCCTTTCTGTAGATGCAGAAATAGACTATAGTTTCACCAGTGCCTCTTTTAAAACAAGGTATCTAGAAATGCCACTAGGTCATTTTCAGTGGGAAAGCCCTGATGCTTAACCAGGTGTAAGTCCCTAGATAAGTTATGTAAAGCCTTAAACCTTCAGTCCTCATTCATAAAATAATAGCTGTAATAGCTAACACTGTTAGCTATGCTTTAAGCATTTTGTGTATATTAACTCATTTAATCCTCATAACAACCCTATGCAGTAGTTAATACTGTCAATCATTAGGAAACCGAGAGGCACAAAGAGGTTGAGTAACTTGTTCATGCTCATTAGTGGAGGAGCTGTGATTTAATCCAGGCACTTAGGCTTCAGAATCCATATTGCTACCATTACATTATATATCACCTCTCTAAAATAAAAATTAAAACTTAGTTTTTGTGAGAGTAAATTAAATGAGATAAACTCTGTAAAAGGTATCATCACCCATCAGCTGGGACTCCTTATCCAGTATCCAGACATTTGATTTTCTGAATCTAAATGGGAGACATATTTATTGTGATTTCCAAGTCATTGTTCCAATTTGCCACAGTCTGACTCCAGATCCGCTTTTCTCATCTTCGCCTTCATAGATTTGAATCAACATTTCAGTAAGCTTACCTCTCTTGCCATTGGTCACTGCTTAAAATGCTTAGCTGGGATAGGAGAAACCTCAGACAGTCTACCAGCCGCACATTGCCACAAGAAGACCCAGGTTTTTTCATCTTATGTAGAAGAAAAATCATAGTAGATGTCTTGCTTATCTTCAGACAAAATACATTTGAATTTTTACAAGTTTGCTAGTTTCTAGCAAGTCAGTTCTATCAAAAATGAAATTTAGATTTACTTCCATGACTTATATTTTCATGAATCCCTTATTATCCATTACTCTTAGTAGTCATGTCTTCACTTGCTCAAAATAAGTTGATTAGTAATCTATTCCAGAATTTTCTCAATATTCACATTTAATTCCTCTGTTCCGAAAATCTGCTTTTTTTGTTTAAAAGAAAAAAAAAATCCAAAATTGCTTCTTTGTAGCACTCCAACAGTGTTTCTATTCTGTACAGTTCCTCCAAAAAGGTCAGTGTGTTTCACGTCATGGTTTTTCAGTGCTCTGGAATGTATACCCTGGCTTTGTGTTGTCTTTTATTCGTGTTGATGAAGCAGCTTTTTACTTGAAGATCTTTCCTTTTCATGCAACAAATATTTCTGAAAAAACGCTTGCTATATATCAGACACTTTTCTAGGTACTTAGAGGACAAAGTGTCTGATTTGCTGACACTAACAGTCTCTGGTAGGTAGAGGAACTAAATAGTCCTGCTCTTTTCTGGTTGTGTTAACATGAACATATATTCCTTGTTTGGTTGTTTTATTCTTTCTCTGAACATAGCCTAAAGAAACCTTACTGTTCTTGATATCTTTCTCAAACTTCAGTTCTTTACTGATCAAAGCCTTTCTAATATTTCTCTCAGATTTACACATGTTTTTGTATCTACCCTTGCTTACATGCCCCTCTTTTTTTTTTTTTTTTTACTTTTTTCTTTTTTTAATGTTTATTTTTGAGAGAGAATGTGAGTGGGGGAGGGGCAGAGACAAAGGGAGACAGAGAAGCTGAAGCAGGCTCCAGGCTCTGAGCTGTCAGCACAGAGCTGACGCTGGGCTCGAACTCAACAAACCATGACCTGACTTGAAGTCAGATGCTTAATCGACTGAGACACCCAGCTGACCCTAACTTTTTCATTTTAAAATACAAGTTTATCATTGAACTTTCTCTATACATTAATTTCTTTAGTAGAACCATTGTTATTCAACAAATATTTGAGTCCCTACCCTATGCTGATACTGTACTGTCGGGTGTTTTTGAGAAACTTCCGTCTTTCTTGAGCTTGCTTTCCCATGTCATGTCAGGGAGTTGTTTACACTGTCTTCAAACTGTTTGAAACCTGCTTTCAGTGCAGGGCACATGTGTGGGTACAACGTTCTTCTCTTTGGGTGTTAAATTTTAAGACAACAGATTACTTTCTCCCAAAGGTCCTGTCATTTCCCATTTTTTTAATCAAGTCCAAAACTCAGTAGTTATGTGGAATGCCTTAAGAAATTCTCCTAGCTTAATGTTTTCTGAGAATCTAGGTTCTGATTATTGATACACATTTTCAAATTTAAATGTTATTTACCTGACCTTGTTACTGAGATTATATTAGAAATTATTTTTTTCTTTTTCAGCTCATTTGATCCGTTCCAGCTGATACCTTGTAATTTTTTCAGTGAAGAAAAGCAGGTACTATTTATACATCATCAAATAGCCATAAATCATGCCCTCTGTCGGACAGGAAGTATTTCTTTTCCTGTGTGTGCAAGGCATGCATGTATGTGAAAGATTGGACAAGGCAAGGTACCTTAGGGTCAGATGAGTGATACAGATGGGAAATGAAAGAACTTTCTCATGCTAGGATTTTGAATGATAATATTTTTTAAAAATCTCTGGTTTGTGCTGAGCCTTGGTTGTTGATGAGAACTTGGTGTGATAGGTAAAGAAGAAAAGGGTGGACTTTCCAGTGAGAAAGAATAAAATCTCTATTTTTATGCTCCCCCATTTTTTTTTTTTTTTATATTTCAGGAGCCATTTCAGGTGAAAGTGGCTTCAGAAGCACTTTTAATAATGGATTTGGTAAGGATAATCTATTGTGTTTACTTACTCTGATTTCTATTCTTGTGTATTTTTATTGCAGGCTTAAGAGAGTATGGAAGACGTGTATTTTGGATCTTAACTATCTTCTTTTGCAAGGAATCTAAAAATAAGTCTTTTCTTTTGGAGAAAAGCCAAACAATTGCATGTTTCCATATTTTAGAGAAAATAAATTAATGTGAGTTTTTGCAGACTGTTTATCATCATTAACCCTGTTTTCATTTCCTGGCATCCTTTGTCTGCTGCCTTGTAGATAACTCAGCAAAGCACAACTACCACTTGGAGGTTCCTTGTTTGTACTAAGTTACTGAGACCTCCAGTCGCTATGTTGATTTTAGACTTTTTTTGGTAGGATATTTTTCTATAGAACTACCTGGAGTGAGTTTTACTTGGTATCCTTAGGGTCCTAAGTGAGGAAAGCAAATGGTATCCTCATTTTATAAATTAAAAAATGACATCTTGGAGTGTTTGATTGTTTGGTTTGAAGCTTAGTAACTGGCAACACAGATAGATCTGAAGTCCTGAGTCTCTGTGCAGTGAGCCTAGTGTCTAATTCCTCTACTGGGCACAGTTACCATACTTACCAATGACTCTCCTGTGCTAAGTGAGTTGTATTCTGATTTTTTGCCTGATGGATTTGTATGTTTGGGCTGAGTCTGTTTTGTGTTTCTTTTTAGCATGCTCATGTCTCTATGGCAGAAGTGATTGGTCTGTTAGGAGGAAGATACTCCGAAGTTGACAAGATCGTTGAGGTAAACTCTCTCTTTTAAATATTTTTAAAAATTATTTAGTCTTGCTGTCATACCAAATATTTTATAGATTTCAGTGGATTTAATTAAAATATAGACTCACCTGTGATATAAATGAGAATATGCCAATGTAGGTTAGATAGTTCCAGGAGTAAATTAACATTCTATATATTGAGCACTTGTTTCTTTTTACCATCAAGGAAGAGGGAGCACTGCCAGGCCTCCCCTCCTCATTGCCTCCACCAATAAAATGCTACAACTACGCTAAGAGGCCAGGAAACGTGCACCAACCTCATAGTTGAAACCTAGCATGCATCACTTTGTTGAGATTACTACCATAAATAATAGGAGCCACTGAAAGACTTTGTATGTGCAGGTATTATATGGGCTGACCTGGAACACTAACAGTTATTATGGCCTTGTTTGAGTAGAAAAGTGGATTCTGAGTTCCTACATACAATCATACTTTTGAAGTCTAATTCATTTGCAACTTAAAGGCTGCCTGTGATACTGTCAAATAAAAGACTTGGCTTAAAAAAAAGTTTCTGTATCTACGTATAAAAGAACTAAAACATTAAAGTAATAGGATTAACAGGATTTCATTATAACCATATAAGGATTAATCTTTTACAGGTCTGTGCAGCAGAACCGTGTAACAGTCTGAGTACAGGACTGCAGTGTGAGATGGATCCTGTCTCACAGACACAGGCCTCAGAAACCTTGGCTGCAAGAGGCTATAGCGTTATTGGATGGTATCATTCTCATCCTGCCTTTGATCCAAATCCTTCTTTACGAGATATTGACACTCAAGCCAAATACCAGGTGTGCCTCTAGTCTTGACATGTATGTTGTGTGTATATAATTGCATGTTTTCTTTCCTCTCTTCACTCCCTATTATATAAATATACCTTTTTTAAAAATGTTTATTCATTTTTGAGAGATAGATTATAAGTAGGGGAAGGGCAGAGAGAGAGAGAGAGACACAGAATCTAAAGCAACTCTAGGCTCTGAACTGTCAGCACAGAGCCTGACATGAGGCTCAAACTCACAAACCGTGAGATCATGACCTGAGCTGAAGTCGGACACTTAACCAACAGCCACCCAGGCGCCCTCTATAAATATACTTTTAACATTTCTAACAAAGTATTGCATTTCCAATATTATTTACATCTGGAGTTTTGAAATTAACTTTGCATTTTTTCTGATTACAGAAATAATATATGTTTATTTAAACATTTGGAAAATCAGCTATTTTGTTTAGTACAGACAAGCCATCTAAGTGACAGTCATAATTACTCCCAAAGCCTTTAAAAATTGATGGGAACAACTAGGACAGGAACTGGGTACAAGTGAAATAATCAGCAGCAGTCTATTTTGCATCTCTGGAAAGAACAAACTTGTTTTGATATTTTATGTTTGATAGGTGTGTGTTTTTGCTATAGGCAGCTATTATTACTATATCGATAAAGATTATAACTGAAGGGTAGTGAAACTAATTTGTAGACATATTCGTGGTAAATACAGATTTTGTAGCCCAGGTGATTTTTTTAAGGGTCATTTCTTTGGGTTGAGTACATTTTGGCCTGAAAAATTGAGAGCATGGAATGATATATATTTCATTTGGTTGCTGTTTGTATGTGAAGTGTTTAATACATTTTGGTGTTCCTTTTTCCTCTGTTAGGTATTTAAGATGTTGTTATGGGGAAATACTGATTTTTAAATTTATGTCGTTAAGACTAATTATACTTTTCTTTTAATTGTAGAGTTACTTCTCCAGGGGTGGTGCAAAGTTCATTGGAATGATCGTTAGTCCTTACAATCACAACAATCCTTTGCCTTATTCCGAGATTACCTGCCTGGTTATAAGTGATGAAATTAGCTCAGATGGCTCTTACCGTAAGTTTTCGACAAAAACAAGTTTATCCTATTTCTATCTTCATTTCTTTGAATCTTTCATAGCAAAGAATTTGGTATTTGTGAAACTATGATGGAAAACTTTGCACCCTCACCTAGAGAATCACTGTGTAGTCAGCCTCCCTCTTCCCTTCAGTGATATCCTTCTAGATTCAAGTCCCCACTGTGTCACCATGGCCTCTGGACAAAAGCATTATATTGTGCAGAAAACTTAGGGCCAAGCAGCGTGGATGGTAGGTATAGGCCTACCTCAGAGATCCTGCAGGTTTGGTTCCAGACCACCACAATAAAGTACATATCACAATAAAACTAGTCAAATGAATTATTCTTAAGTCTTTGGAAGGAAGAAATGAACTAGGAGAATTGAGAAATGGAAAAAAAAAAGATCCACCAGGGAAAAAAGACCATTTTAGAGCATATTGACAAAGGATGCTTATATTATAAGGAAGGACAGTCATATGTTTGTTTGTTTTCCTTCAGTTTTCCCATGCCTTTCGATTTGCTGGCATTTTATTTACTTGAGAAGTCTTAATATTGGCTAAAATCAGTTGAGAGGCAGTATAATGTAAAGTTAACATTATAAACTGGAGCCAGACTGCCTGGGTTCAAATCCTGGCTCTACTTAGTAGTTATATATATGCTGATGAACAGGTTATTTAACCTCTCTGTGGCCTCGTGTCCTCATCCAAAAATAAATAAATGGATAAAGGACAGTACTGGTAGGTAGTTCGTTTAGGTGGCATTCCCTACATAAAGTACCTGAAGCCTGCTACATAGTAAGCATTATATAAGGTTCACTATTATTTTTATGATATTGGCCTTTGCTAACAAATCAACTGAGCTTTTCTTTTCACTGCAAATATAATTACAGGGGGATTTTGGAGGCTATGGCAGAATTTCTCGGTAGGCTCATCCTTTGGTCTTTTGCCTTTCTAGCTACATACATGCTCTCCACCCCTTGGCTCCTTTCTGTAGAAGTGAGCATGACCTTTCTGACGGGAGTGCAGGTGCTGCCTTCCCGCGTTCGCCCTGCTCCCTGACTGGTCAGGTTAGCACCTGTAGGGGGTAAGGTGAGGGTGGGCCCAGAAGCCAGGCACCCCTGCCCCTGTCTAAGCAGGTTCTTTCCCATGTCTCGGCCTTAGTTTCCTTATCTGTTAGATAGGAATAATGCTGTTTGCCTTGTAACATTGCTGTTAGCTTAATAACCTATGTGAAAATGTTGTAAAAAATCACGAGGATGGCGCTGTCTTGGTTTGCCTACCTCGGTGTCTGGTTAAGCCGTGGTGCTGGCACCCATTTTAACAGTGCCCCCTTTCGCTCAACCAATCTTTGGATTTGGATAGAAATTATGTGATCATCCTGCTTTTCAGTTCCTTACATAGAATTGTCATGCAAATGGCACTTGTCTTTTGCTTGATTATTATTAATTGGTTAGCATTAATGTGCTCGATGGGCCAGGTTCAGCCAGGCAGTAGATATTTAATGAATGCCCACTATGTTTAAAGTGCGTTCAGCTGGTCTGCCAGGTTGTGATTGTGAGGATTCTAGGTAATTAAAAGGAGATTGGAGATTTAAGCAATAGTTGATGACAGTCTGCTTCATTATGCTTTTCTAGGTTTACCTTACAAATTTGAAGTACAACAGATGCTAGAAGAGCCCCAGTGGGGATTAGTGTTTGAAAAGGCAAGATGGATAATAGAAAAATACCGACTATCCCATAGGTATGTGCTGTGGTTTGAGATGCTGCACGTTCTCATTAAATGGTGTTTTAGAGAAAACCCACGTTAAATATAAAATGATGATGTATGGCATCAGTGACAGCTTATTAGAAACCTGATTAGTTTATGGTGTTCATTTCATTGGTTTGTCTTCATGTTTCTTCCAACAGCAGTGTCCCTATGGATAAAATCTTTCGCCGGGATTCTGACCTGACTTGTTTGCAGAAAGTAAGCTGCCTTCATTTTAATTGGTTCTCTTGTTCACAGATTCTAAAGCTATTCATCTTGATGTGTTTTCCCATGATGCCTCATGCTTTGTGGATACATTTTCTGTGTATTTATCTTATTGCTGTTTCCTTTCTAAAATTAATTTCTAGGAGATAATTAGTACTATGTTTTGTTGCCCACACTTGCACATAGAAATAATACTATTTTAGAATAAACTTGTCAGTGTTGGCTGATAAATTTCCTAGCACATTATTATTGTATACAGTGGAGAACGTTTTTCTCATTAAATTCAGAAGTCTCCTGTTTCCATTTAGCTTTAACAGTTGATCATTTTTAAGAATGGTAATATAATCTAATAATTAAATTTAAGTATCATTTTATTTAATTTTCTGGTAGGAAATAAAGTCCTGAATTCTTTTATTTCACTTCTTGTTTTGTTTCTTTGAGTATAAAGAGTTAAAGACCAGTAGACTGGCAACCTCTGTTTTTTTATGTGTGGGGGTTTTTTTTTTTGGTATCAATTTAAGAACAGAAAATTTAAACATACTAAGTTTCTTTTTAAGATTTTTATCCCTGTAGTGAAACTTTCTTTTCTGTTGGAAGACTAATTACTATGCATGTTTCTCAGGAAACAGACTCTATCTACCATCCTGATTTTGAAATAGTAGAGTCCCTGTATGTACATAGATTTTCATTCTGCAGGATTATTTTGCTTGGGAAATGTAACTACTAAAAAAAGAAGCAAAGTCATAAATTTGTCCACAGTAGAAAATATCACGCTTAAAATCTCAGATTTGTCTCCTCATATAAAGTCATAAAGGAACCAGCCCAAGCATTTCTCAGCAGTGACTTCCTATACCCTAGATGCATGGTTATTGATCACAAGTCTATCTTCAACCACATTTAAGGAGACTGTTTCTCTTTGGACTGTTAGAAAATTGAGATTTGGAAAGGCATACAATAATGATAGTGCAAAAAGTATAAACTTTTTGTGTATTTAAATATAAAACTTTTCTTTCCAATAGCTCTTGGAGTGTCTGAGGAAAACTCTGAGCAACGTGACTAATTGCTTCATTGCTGAAGAATTCTTGACTCAAATAGAAAATTTATTCATTTCCAATTATAAAAGCAAGCAAGAGAATGGAGTGGCTGAAGCGGACTGTGCTGTGGGTCCAAAGGAAGTATTGATGTAATTATTTTAAAGTAAGGCATTCTAATCTGCACACAGTAGATCCTACTCTCAAAATAATAACCTTGAAATTATTTATTGTAATTTAGCTAATAGTGGCACACGTTAATATTTTTTTTTCTAGTTCACAAAATCCAACTCGGCCACATAAGTCATACGTTAAACAGATACGGATGTGTCCTGCTGCAGTGCTGATCAGAGTGTTGTGTGAACCAGGGTCTGCTGACTGTTCCAGTCCGGCCGTGGCCAGTAAGCTGTGCAGCAGACCCTGCAGGGCTGTCTGCTGTGCGGCTGTATTCAGGTCGATCTATGGAATAGCTGTAATATTCATTTCTCCCCAGACTAGTCATTCCATTTTTGGCACTTTATGTCTGTGTGTCAATAGGAGCACTTCCCCTTTTTCCCTGTGTTTTGGTGATACTTGGTTATGGTTGCAAATGAAATATGGGTGGATGGTTACTGAGGCAGTGAACATGGTTGAGGACTAGTGGTATAAATAAATCTAACAACATGCTGTATGAGGCCCGGGGAGGCGTAAGGAGACTGTCTTAAACATGCATAGAGAAGAGACCCAAAGGAGGGAATCAGCTTGCCAGTCTTCCCATTATAGGTATTTGTTTCCATTGTATTTTATAGCAGTAATACTACAGGATATGCCATTTTCTCGGCTGTCTGAAACATTTTATATGGATTTCAGATACCTGAAATAATTAGCTTCAACTGTATATCCACTTTTATGTGTGTGTGATAAAACCTCCTTTAATTGGAAAATAAGTAATCAAAGCCCTCAAACTAGATTTTTCTACTACCTGCTATCAGAAGAGGCAAATTATAATAATGCTTAAAAATTAAATCAGGGATTTAATTTTAAAAACAAAAAAGCCTTCCAGGGTATCTTACATATCTAGCCCAGTTTCATATACTTTCTAAATCTAGCACATAAGTCATCAAACTTTTTATGTAAAGGGATATTTAGTCAGTAACTTAGATTTTTAGGCCACATACTATCTCTATCAGACATTCTTCTTTATATTTCTTTGTAATCCTTTAAAAATGTGAAACAAGTCTTATTACCTAATGAGCCTCACAGAAAACAAGTTGCTGGCCATTTTCTTCCATCCCCTCCTCCAGAGAATTACAAACGTTTATAATTTATTTTCAGATGCATGCACCTGAGACACCAAAAGCCCTTATTTATATCATCTTCCAGCAACAACAAAACTTAGAGTTGTGATTTACATTTAAGTATATTTTCAAGTAAAATTAGTAGTCATGCTGCCTGATTTACTCAAATAGATTTGAGTTTATTTCTATTAGCATGGAACTGATTTACACCCATTCTCCAAGCATCCTTATTAATAACAGTTTTACTATATCTTAACTGTATATGATTCTGTATTTTTTTCTCTTTTGGTTGCAGTCAGTAGCCACAGAAGAATATGGCAGTGTTTGAGAGCACAGTGAGCCAGTTTTAGATGGCCTGGGTCTTGGATCAGCCTTGTGACTTAGAGGTGGGAGGTGGAGAGATGGATATATATAACTGACCTTGTCTGGGCCTAAATTCTTGTGTAACTGAGGTCTAGACACCTTCCTAACATCCTTCCAGGTCTAAAATGTGTTTCTTTATATGTAGTTAGGATAAACCATGAAAAAGTGCATAAAGCAATTACTTTTGGGACCTGGGTTTGTGAGAGCTATAGACCAAAAATCAGGAAACCTGAGTTCTTATCCTAATTCTGTTATCAGCTTTGCTCTGTGACAGTGATAAAATCACATAATCTGTCTGGACCTCAAGCTCTTCACTCGTAATCCACGGGTCTAAGTTTTTTGACTTAGTTTTCCTTTCAAGCACAGAACGATTGTAAAAGGTAATAATTGATTCCTTTGTACTCTTCCTTTTGACATTTTTCTCATTGTACATTGGGAACAGATCCTAGAACATGGTATTAATTAGCTCTCTTGATTGATTTTTCTGCATAATATTGATGAATTTGGGTGATGGAAAAGAATGGAAATTGTTAAAACTTCTGTTCTCAAACCCAGTTCTTCTGCATGCCAACAGGTAACCATACTTACCAACCTAAGCCATATGTGAGGAAGTCAGAGATGGTAATCTTCCAAGTTCAGAGTTGGAGAGCACAATTTTTTAAAATAATACTTACTGATTATTTTTTCCTGATGATAGAGTACATTTATCATAACATATTTTTTGAAAAACAAAGTGAATAAAACACAGGTAATTTAGCAGAAATTTCTCACCCCCTTTTTTTTCTCAGACCATGTAATTTTAGAACATGAAAATCTGTAGTATTTTCCTCTCCCTCCTCCTTTCATTCTCCCTGTTTCCTTTTGCTCCTGTCATTTTCTTAAGACATTCTTGCAACTGCAGGTGCCCACGTCCACTGCCGGCTTGGGCTACTGAGGGCAGTCAGAGCCAGGGCCGGGGAGAAGCACAGAGGAAGTCTCTTGAGAAGCCGTGTAATATAGGAAATGGATGAGGTAGAGACCCAAAGGAAAACCTCCCTCTGGTAGTGTCTACAGGAGTGGAGACAGGACCTGAAAACATCCACATCTCTTTATCCTCACTTGATTCTTACTGTTGTTGCCCAGTGACAATAAAATAATGAGCTTTTTTTTTCTTTGTCCTGCTTGGCTAGTGGAAATTGACAGTAGCACTTTCTCAGTATAAGACTTGGCTCTTTTTAAAATCGAATCTCAAAGTAACATTCAAAACAAAAATCAGTGGAATAAGATCAACAAGATCAGACTCCTTCCCCTTCCATTATTTTATCCTTGAACTATCTTCAAAGCCACATTAGGACGTAGACACTTTTGCCTTCTTGGATGTCTTCTTCCAGAAAAAAAATTAAAAATTAATTCATTATACTTGAATTTGTATGAAATGAATCTAATGTTTATAAACATATCCTCAATCGATAAGATTGATTTTTTTTCCTTCTGAATTTACAAGGAATTAAAACATTTTGTGGGCTGGAGACGTGGTGCCTAATCGATGGTAAGGTGGCCCTCCCTATATTCTGAGGGGTGTCCTTCAGAAGACCATAGTCATTCCTCTCTCCCGGTAAAGCCGATGTCACAGGCCCTCGGGCAGCTTCACCCCAGCCAAGAACACTGCAGTTCCTGGGGCTTTAGATCTATAGATTTGAACTTCATTCTTCACTCACCTGACCAAAACTTAGGAATGTTGATTAGGAACAGCCCTCCTTCCAAAAAAAAAAAAAAGGAGGCAGTGATTAGTTTTAGCTTTCACGAAGACATTTTTGTTCTGATCCTTAATCTATAGTTTTGAAACTCATGCCATGTATCCTCCACCTTTCATTTCTTCATTTCCCTCAAGCCCTTCTCTTCATCCCCACCCCTCTACTTCTTACCTCTCAGCATATAGCATTTGTTTAACGGGTCCTGAAGAGTAGCGTTTAACAGACATTCGTGCCCCGCGGAAGCCAGTGGTGCCCCGCCTTGCCTCCGGAACTGTGCTCCCCACAGGAGGGGGTGGGGTCTGCACTGTGCACACGGAAAGCAGCCCGAGTTACAGCGGCAGCGGTCTGGGCGGGAGGCCAAAGCCTCACCGGGCCAACCCCAGCAGGCCTGCTCTGCCCCGTGACTGCTTCCCGTTGGTCTTGCTGGGTCCTGATGGGGGGGCGGGAGGACACCCCAGGGTTGAGGCTTTGCATGTGGACAGTGAGACTGATGGACACCTGACCCCTGACCTAAGGCTGCGTATCCTCAAGTCATCAGCAGGCACTCAGCTGATGGATTTTCAATAGTTTAAGGAAAGGCAACTAATTTTTTTAACCTACATTCTCCTCTACCAGTAGCAAGAGACTTGAGTCCAGAGTCCTACGTGATGGCATTTAGGAAAACTTAACTTCATCCAAGCACAAAGGAAAAAGCACATTTTTTCATCGTCTCTATCAGGATTAATACAAAATTTAACAAATTTGATCAGTATCCCCAGTTTCCCAGCAGCTAGTTTTCTTACAAATTAATACCATACTTTGTAATATTTCCAGAAAATCACTGTGGAGAATAATGTAATATACTTTAATTCCTGACCTTTTCTTAAATGGTTTTTTTTATATGTGCTTTTCCCCAAAACTCTATTTTCTCTCTCTCTCTTTTTTTTCATATTCCCTGTAATTTGTGCTTTCTGGCCTTTTCTGAATCTTTTAAGCCACCTTAATAAATTCTTTCTGGAACAAGGCAGAGAATAAATATGTTAGCTCCCCTAAATGAGAAAATCAAAATTTCCCAGAGAAGCCATAATTATACCAGAAGCTCTATGCCAAACTGAATTTGAGAAGGCATAATTAACTTAGGATATCTGGGTTGTTTGTATTTTCTTCCTTGGACTATATTTATGAATATATCCGTAAGAACTTTAATTTCAGGGAAAAACGCCTTGTGCGCTATCTTTGAGGTTTTCTTGAATATTCTTTGAGGATTTAAGAAGAATGTTAAATGTAATTTCATAGTTTGTACTCCTGTCTCATAGGTTATCACAGAATATTTGTTTCAACCTATGAATTATAAAATAGTATTTAGATTCCAGCATGATTTAAATAGACTGGCCATAGGTCTTTGAATTTGTGGATTTGATGTGTAAATTGTGTATTATGTATGAGTTCACTCTCTTGATAAACCTGTTGCTGTGGTTTTCCACAAATGTTATTAGTGTTTATGGATTTCTTTTATTCTTTGAATTTTGGGATGTTCTGTAATGAAAGATAATGACAAACTATTTTGTACATTTAAATATGATGCCACATTGTCTAAATCTATATTAAAGAATATTGTAAATATTAATGTTTATACAGTTATGAATGCTTTTCCTCAAAATGGTGGAACTTTTCGCCCTGTACTTAACAATGACATGTTATAAAATATCTGATTTTAAGCTTTGAAACTTTAGCTTGTGGTAAAAAGTAAAGGGAAACATTCTGAAGATTCTATATAAATAAAATTTTGAAAAAAAGCTGGTGAATCATTTGGTCTTTCTCAATTTTTAACATCATACACATAGAATTGCAAAATATACTTCATTAATTCAAACATTGATTTTCTATTATGCTGAACATTGTAGGGGACGCAAAGATGAGTAAATCTTGATTCCCCCCCTCCCCTGTAAGAAACCTAGTACCTAGTACCTGGGAAACACGTAAAACCAATGTGAACAGCTAGGATACAAACTGGAATTGATTATAAATGCCTGTAAAAGACTTCAAGGATAATCGGTGTTTAGGCAATAAAAACTAATTCTCTGGAGTGTGAGTGGTGAGATCGATTTCTTGGAAGAGATCGCCTTAAACACGCTGGCAGCGTTTGATTAAATGATATTTAGGGAAGGACTTTCCAGAGAGAAGTGACCTTAGCTCAGGTATGGAGACAAGGAGTGGGAAATTTAGAGAACGGTGAGTCTTTGGTAGTTAGTGAAGATGTTTAGGTAATTCATTCGGAGACAACTAAGGATACAGAAGGTATAAAGTAAAATCTCACCTTAAAACCAGATTACTCATTAACTGGTCTTTAACTTCTCAGTCTTTTTTCTAGCATATACAAATTCTATTGAAAGGACTTCCGTTTAAAAAAATTGTTTTTTAATGTTTATTTACCTTTTATTTGAAGTTCTTCTTTCCAGGTTATCTGTTAACTCAGGCAGAAGACCTGGCCAGCAAAGCATGCCCTGATGGGGGCTGAAACTACCCCTCAAATAATAGGGACTGCCCTGACGGCAGCAAAACCCACGCAACTTACCAGGAGACAGTGATGGACTTGACCTTTACTGCGCACCTGCATGTTTCCACCCACCATTGCCCCTCCTTTTCCTAATACAAACCCAAAGTATTTTCAGCACTTTGGAGACCATCTTTGTGACTTCACTCCACTGTCTTCCCGGTGTTGCCTACTGAAATGAATCCCTTTCTTGTTTTACCACCATGCGTTTCTCTGCCTTTGGATTTTGTCAGCGGCAAGTGGCCAAACCTGGTCCGTTGGGGACCCCCAGAACCAGGATGCTCTTGCACCTTGCAATCGCCTGGTAGCGATTCCTGGCAAGCCAGCCAGGAGCTGTACATTCAGTTTGTCCAGTCCCCTCGAGATTCCCCTGGTACCAGCAGTGCACCTGGGCTCAGCCAGGCCTTTACTGAGCCCGTGGCCGTGATAGGTCAGCGTCAGCTACCTGTGGTCCGTCCACCCTGAATGGATGGAGGACAGGAAGTCCGGTGCAGCTGCTGGCACTTGAGTTATTTTGAGGACTTGCCCTGAACAGCATCGGTCCACTGCCTTAACTGCATTTGGTGAAGCTGAGAAACCAACAAGTTGAAGAGAAAGCAGGTGCGAGAAATTTGGCTCCTGGTAAGTTTACCCCCTTAGGCGCATTCTGGCAACTAACCTTCCTTGTTTGCCTGCTGTTGGGTTCTTATGAACCGTTTGTTTTGGGTTTTCATCACCCATTTGTTCAGGTTTGTGCAGCTGGAGTTGTGACAGATGCTGTTGTAATTTGTGAAGGTACCGTGAGGTACACGGGAATACAGGGTATGCATTTGGGGAGATTTCTGCTGGAAATTGTGTGTGTGCAAATCGAGGAATGCTAACTATCCCCTCCCAACTCCTACCTCCCACCCCCAGAGAGAGTACTGGCTGACTGGGCTTTTGGTTATAAATATATGACTAAGAAGACGTTTGGGTTGTTTTCTCTTAAGTTTATTTGTTTTGATAGAGCGCTTGCATAACAGGAGAGGGGCAAAGAGGAAGGGAGAGAGAGTCCAAAGCAGGTGCTGCAATGTCAGCAAAGAGCCGGTCGCTGGGCTCAAATTCAGGACCCATGAGATCATGACCTGAGCTGAAGTCAGGAGTCTGACTCAACCAGCTGGGCCACTCAGGCGCCCCTAAGAGGATGGTTTTTTATTCTAATTCTGTGTGGCCCATGTATGTTAAGCGCAGAGAAAAGATGGCCACTGAATGGCTTTCTCAGATTTTTTTCCCTCTCATTGGTTGCCTCTAAATAGGCAGTTTCCTTTGACTCTTAGTTTGTCTGGGAAGCCATTTGGTTCAGTCTGTGAAGCTGACTTTTGGGGAAGAATGAATGTGAATGTAGGTACTCTGGGCTTCATTTAGTCACAGTTGTGATTTTTCTGTGTTCTTTCTGAACTTTGACCTAGGAAGATGGGGGAATACACCTTCTGTTCCCAAAGAAAGACGATTAGAACATATTTTGAATAAATGGTGCAAAGGGCTGAAAAGAAACCAGAGAAAAAGCAGGAAGAGAGACAGGAGACAGAGATTAAGGAGTGCTAGTCCCAACCTTGAATTTACCTCTCCTGTGTCTGCACCGCTGCCTGTGCCTCTCGAACGCAGCCAGCGCCTTTACCATCCTCCCTGCCTCCGGCCCTATTGCTCCTGCGCTTCCTACCCTGACTATTGAGGAGCGAAAGCACCCCAACCTGTTGCCACCTCCTTATGAGGTTCAAGCTCGAGTGCCTCCCGAGTCATCATGAAAGGGCCCAGGGGCTCAGACTGCCCACTTCAGATTGCCCCACAGGAGCCCCAGGTGAAATTGGCAGTAGGGAACAGAGTGAATGACTTTGGGCACAGGTGTAACCTATTGGTATTAAATCCAATTTAAGTCTGGTGGCTTAATTACAACGGGCGTGTCTTGTGGAGTTACCAACAGCAAATACAATGCAGAGAATCAACTTCTACCTGAATTAGTTACACTCATGTTTTGTCTGTTTCAATTGGACTTAAAATGAAAGTTAGTGTTTGTTTCATAAAGATTTCATGGGTAATAATTAAGAGCAAGTAGGTTGAATGACAAGGTTTATAGCTTTCAACATCTTCAGTAACCTAAATCTTTGAAGTTTTGTTAGGTTAAGTAATAAATTGGTTTGAACTAATTGGATATCTAAATCTTTTCCAAATAAGGTAAAATACTGAAACATTAATTACTAAATATAATCTTATCTACTATTGACTTCTTATTATAGAGAAACCAAAGGTACTGGGATCTGCTTTATGCTTCATTGAAAGGTTCTATTATGGAAAAGCACATGTTTCCAGAAACTTTAAAAGGTAGTTGTAAACTTTTGATCTAAAGAACTGTGGTATAATGGACAGTTTACAGTAGGTTACTACTTAGTTTTCCTTGGAAGCTGAGGTTTCTGAGTGAGAATCTTGATAAAGGCAGTTAAGACTGCTAGAAAATGATAAAGCAACTTCGTATGCAAGGAAAGGGAGATATGGTTTTGATAAGAAAGATATGAGGAATGGGAATACATTCTTGTGGAAAAGAAAGTAATTTTGTCCTAAAATGAGACTGGTTTATATGAAGAGAGGGAAAGCTTAGGAGAAAATCTGAATGAAATAAGAAATCATAGAAGGTTTGTAAGAGGAATCTTCAGAAAAGAATTTTATGCATGGCGAGGACTAATATTGAAATGAATGGATTTTTTAAAATAACACTCCAAGATTGGGATTTGCTTTTTCTCTTTGTTAAAAAGATTGTTGGTCTACTCTTAAGAAATAGTAAACAAAGTTTTTTTTTTATCTGCCCAGAAAACCAAACTTTCTTTTTTTGTTGTTTTTATTTTATTTCATCTTATTTTATTTTATTTTTTGAGAGAAAGAGAGAGCGCATTGGCATGCAAGAGTGGGGAAGGGGCAGAGAAAGAGGAAGAGAGAGAATCCCAGGGTCCACGCTGTTAGTGTAAGCCCAATGTGGGGCTCAAACCCATGAACCATGAGATCATGATGTGAGCCAAAATCAAGAGTGAGATGCTTAACCAACTGAGCCACTCAGGCTCCCCCCAAAAAACAGTTTCTATGTTGTCTTTATCATGTTGATTACTTTAAAGAGTTAAATCTTCTTCATATTAAAAGAGTGAAGTTCTGCTAACTGTGTAATTTGTTCTCTATTTGCCTTTAGAATCTCTTACTGACACTTTAGTTAAATATTGAGTTTTGTAATGATCTGTAATCCTATTTAAGCATGGGCTTTTTTTATTTTATTTTGTTTTCTTTTATAGTTTATTGTCAAGTTGGTTTCTATATAACACCCAGTGCTCATCCCCACAAGTGCCCTCCTCCATGCCCATCACCCCCTCTCCCTCCTCCCCCTCCCCCATCTGCCTTCAGTTTGTTCTCAATATTCAAGAGTCTCTCATGGTTTACCTCCCTCCGTCTCCCCAACTATTCTTCCCCTCCCTCTCCCCCATGGTCCTCTGTTAAGTTCCTCCATTTACACTTAGGAGTGAAAAAATATGGTATCTGTCCTTCTCTGCCTGACTTATTTCACTTCGTATAACACCCTCGAGGTCCATCCCCATTGCTATGAATGACCAGATTTTATTCTTTCTCATTGCCATGTAATACTCCACTGTATATATAAACTACATCTTCTTGATCCATTCATCAGTTGATGGAGATTTAGGCTCTTTCTATGATTTGGCTACTGTAGAAAGTGCTGCTATGAACATTGGGGTACATGTGTCCCTATGCATCAGCACTTCTGTATCCCTTGGGTAAATCCCTAGCAGAAGCATGTGCTTTAAAACCTCAGATTTTTAACAAAGTTCCCAAGATTCAAATTGTAAATGGAGTCTTTTTTTTACAAATTAGGCTTCTTTATTTGGTGTGTTAAGTTATATGGAAGCATTGTTAAATGATGATAAACTTTCTTGAGTTGTATGGGTAAATGCTATAACTGTTCTAGAAATTTATGGAAACCCTAAAGTTTTAATATGTCCAGATGTAAGGTCACTTAGCGCTCTAATTATTGAAATGCTGTGTGTCACAGAAATAAGTGGGTTTCCCTGTCAACTGCATTGCAGGCAACTCTTATAAGATCTTTAACAAGGCCCATTTTTGCGTCTTTTGTCATTTATGGTTCTTGTTCTGATTCCCTTGCAAAATATGTTTCATCTTCAGGGAGGTTCATGAAAAGGACTTTTGACAAATACAGGCTTCTGTTATCTTTAAGATGGCAAAACTCAGCTGAGTCAGAATTTCTAGAACTATCGGGAAAGCTGCATTCGAACAGAACGAGAATTAGTAACATGGACTGAATAAATGGAGCAAGACGATTGTAGCTTTTGTGACTCTTGTTTGAAACATTGCTGGTTCTCTAATGTTTGATCTCCCAGAGTCCAGGTTTAAGGAAAATTTTTATTTTAATATATCTATGATTTACATAAACATGATAAAATACTCCTTTGTAAACAAATTGAAATATTGAACTTTTCTCCCTACCTGAGCACTCTAGAATTCAGAAACTCTCAGTGAGTATTGTTTCTTTCATGGCCATTATAATTATTTGCAGAAGTTCATTAAGAATCTTGTAACGGGATACCATTTGAAACACTAGTTATGTTACCAAGGCTTTGACTGGAAGGGCATATTTGAGAGAGACATGCAAGGGTAGACATGACTACACAGCTTTTTTTTTTTTTTTTGCACTTATTCATTTTTGAGAGACAGAGAAGAGAGCATGAACGGAGGAGGGGCAGAGAGAGAGGGAGACACAGAATGTGAAGCAGGTTCCAGGCTCCTGTGAGCACAGAGACCGACACAGGACTCAAACCCACGAACTGTGAGATCATGACCTGAGCCAAAGTCAGACGCTTAACAGACTGAGCCACCCAGGTGCCCCATGACTAGATAGCTTTAAGGAACTAAGGTTGACTTTATGGAGCCAATAGAGTCCTTGGGAAATGTCAACCTGATTCCTTGCTCACAGAGTTCCCAGCAGTGTTACCAGGTAAGTAAAAAATGTCACTTCCCAGCAGATAGAGGAACCTCAGGATACTTGGGGGACCTCAGGATATTTCGAGGAGAGGAATTCATGCAAATCTACAGGCATTGCAGGCAAATTTTATGGCAAGTATTTGGCATGGCTTCTGGCCTTGAGAGCCTATGAAAAGTTCAGTTAGAAATTCCTTATGAAAAGTTCCAGCAAAGCAGATTTAAAACAAACATAATATATGGTCAACCACAATTCTTGCTGTGCTAAAGTAAATAAAAATTGCCACGTTTGTTAAAATTGGACTTGTTTTATAAATAAATTAGTCATCATTGGGCTATCTGATGGAAATGCAGGTGATTTTGGAGGAAGAATTATGTTTCAATAACACATACTGTTGTGGAATTAGATTCTAGTTCTAATTATCTTTGAATGTTGTTTGCCTAAGGTAGACAACTTGAGGTGATTTCTATAGAGAAATTACCATAAAAGCCCAGGAATAGATGGTCTCCATCCCTGTCACTCGTTGGGTATAATAAAAGGCCCCCATGGGCATAGGATTATTTCAACAGCAGGACAAGGGGATGGACTTTCCCAACAGCTTTGTAACTCAGCTATCACCCTGGCTGATTCTATGTGGCTGGGATGGCAGATTCACTACTTAAAAGCCAGAGCATACCCCCACTTTATGGGGTTACTTGTGGACTCGTGAAAATAGTGGATGGATGACTGGATTGGATGGTGGACTCAAGAATGCACGTATCTCCCAAGATCACCTCCCAACTGCCAGTGATTCATAACTGGGGTATTGTTAAAAGCCAGATACCAAGCAAAGAAAGCTTCTTCATGGTCTTCGCCTTAGCCATATTTGTCTAGGGAGCCACCTCTACTGATAGAGATTACAAGTAGAGGCTTTAGCTAAGCATACAGTGACTGCCTTTAACCAAACCCAGCACACAGTCACCCTCCTAAATGATGAAGCAACACAAATTTGAAAAACAGTCCTTCAAAACCAAATGACCTTCGATGTCTTGACTGTAACCCAAAGAGGGACCTGTGCCCTCATTAAAGCAGAATGTTGTAGGTATATTCAACATTACTCAAAAAAATGTAACTGAAGCCACGAAAGATTTAAAAAAATACATCACTGCTATAAATGCCCTAGCCCTAGATCCTTTTAGCAGTTGGCTACATTAGATTTTCCAAACAGAAATATACCCTGCTATATTTCTTACTCTTTTTCTTTTTGGTTATTTGTTTCTGTTTTGGTCTTTGTATTTGTCAAATGGGAGTGTGTGCTCTAAGCAAAAGCATAGAGAAGCCCTTAGTATCTATTTCAGGAGAGACTCAAGAAATGAAGTTCTCCTACCTGTCAAAGTCTTCCATTCCAAAATCCCTACATCATCCCTGTCAGCAGGAAGTAGCTACAGAAGGCATGGCCATCGCCCGTTTACCTTCTGTAGAGATGAACCAGTGTTTGACAGTGGGGATTCGAAAGAGGACTTCAACTCCCTTTATTTTGACCTCAGTCTATACTTTCTACTTGATGAAGTTCTTCTTGCAGTTTATCTTTTAACTCAGGGTAAAGACCTGGCAGGCAACCTTACAGGGACTGAAACTACCCTTTCAAATAATAGAGACTGCCTGACACTAGCAAGAACCCTCATGACTTTCCCAGAGACAACGATCTATCGACTTGATCTTTACCACCCACCTGTGTGCACCCACCCACCATTGACTCACATTTTCCTAATATAAACCTGGAAATATTTTCAGTACTTTGGAGATGACCTCTGTGACTTCAGTCCACTGGCTTCCTGCTGTTAGCCCCACAGAAATAAATTCCTTTCCTGTTTTACCATCACTCCCTCTCTCTACCTTTGGATTTTGTAAGCAGGGAGTGGCCAAGCCTGGTCTACTTGGGCCCCGAGAGCCAGATGCTCTTGCACCCTTGGGCCTCAAGTTACACTATGAATTTGAAGAACAACAAGGAGCAAGAGGATCATATGATATATCTTCAATTTCTATCCTTTCATTGAGGACTTCTTCCTACATCAACACATAAATATCTATTCATTCTTTACAAGAGGTACACAGCATTCTATAGTACAGATTTGCCATAGTTGATTCAATCATGGTTTTAATTGATGACCTTTAGGTGTTTCCATTTTTCTTTGAAAAATACTCTTTTTTTTGCACACTTAATATTTCTCTGAATATATTCCTAGAAGCTTAGCTGCCAGATGAAGCAAGATCTATGTGCCCTTTCCATGTTGTTACTATCTGAAGAGAAATCTTCAATTTCTATAAGCTAATTTTCCTCATAGTAACAGCCACATTTATCATCTTGTTTACAGAACCAATTTAAACCCCAGGCTCCTAAATGATATAATTTAGGTGGCCAAGTACAATAAAACCCTAAGAGTTTTAATTCCACAAGACATTTATTTCATTGGAAGTTCATTTCTCTGTACAGCTGTTCTGGATGCCTGCTAATTAAACATTTGCTGTAATTTTCGGATTGTGACCAGCATCACGCTCCGCCGATAGCTCCAGACCAGCATCGTGCCGCAATCCTATTTGTACCGTAATGGTTTTTCTTACTGTTGCTGATGTGTTTCTACATCACTGATTCTCAATTATCTTCCCATAGGATGCTGGCTTAAATAAAATAGTGTCAGTGTTTGCAGAGAGAGACAGCTAAGGAAAACCCTTGGTTTTGTCTTGCATATTTTTCTCGCTATCAAAAAGGAGACTTCATGATCACTCTGCTATCCGTTACTGTTCTTTCCCAACTTCCCCCATTAACAAGGTCACTTCCAAATGCAGACAAGTCAGAAAGTTTCAGAAGCTATTTAATGACTTAGTGTATTTTATCCAGATCAGCAATCACTGAACTCTGTTTTGTTCCGAAACACCTGAAGGTATGAGTCAGCAGGAATCGCAGCATCTATGCCCACCCACAGCCAGAACAACCAGGAGATCGTCTGCATCGGACTCGATTTGTGTAACATAGTTCAAAGGAAATCTCGATAAGACCTTTTGCAGAACAGAACCATTTTCCTAATCAGGAAACAAACATTGAGTAAACTGATGCTCGCTCTCCTCACCTCTCCTCCTTCCCAGAGATTGAGAACTTGCTTTGATGAAATCAGTTTGCTTTGATACAATGCCCACAATTAGATTTCAGCATGACGCAGTTGGAGAATATGTTAAGATAATGAAAGCTAGCTGCTATACCCAACCGTAATTTTCAGTGCCGTAACACATTAGAAGTTTATTTCTCACTCACACCATTGTAGGTGTTCTGATTGGGTGGCGCTCCTGGGCAGCCCGTCTCCAGCAGGTGATTCAGGTGCCCGGGTGCTTCCCCATGTGGCTCTATCACCTCACGACTCCGTGTAGCTCAAGTGTCATCTATTTGAGGATGAGGGGAACGAGAAAGAATGGGGGAACACACACTTGGTATTTAGCTACCTAGGCTTGGAGGACACACATCATTTTCACTCATATTTCTTTATCAAAAACTAGTCATATGGTCCCACCTCAATGCAAAGAGGGACTGGAAGAGGCGCCTGGGTGGCTCCGTCAGCTAAGCATCCAAATCTTGAAGTCAGCTCAGGTCATGACCCCAGGGTTGCAGGATCGAGCCCCATGCCATGCATGGAGACTGCTTAAGATTTTCTCTCTCCCTCTGCCCCTCTTTCTCACTCATGCTCCCTCGTTCTCTCTCTAAAATAAAAAAAAATTAATAAGAACCACCAAATGGGCTTCTGCACAAAATCCTACCCTATGGAAGGAGAACATGAATCTTTATTAATGACCAGCCATTTCTACTACAGATAGCTAGAGTTGACTTTACAAAATGTTTCAAACTCATCTGAAAATGAGCCTTAAACTACTGTGTTTGAAGCCTCCAATTCATAAAGAAAAGTTGACATCAAGCTTCTCTGAAGCCAAAGCCCTCATATTAAAAGAAAATGGAAAATGTATCCCCCGCAAATCAAGGAATCTGAAAGCTGGAAAGGACCTGGAAATGATCGGCCTTAGAGTCTTATATCCTCATATGAGGCAACAGGTCCACAGAAATGTAGCACCTTGCCCAAAGCCAGCCAGCCAATTTTACAGCAAGGCCACCCATAGAAAACCCCAGACTTGCTATTGCACCATCCTTTTGAGTGATGCCAAATTATTTTCAACTTCATGGCATAAAGAACTACTGGGATGATTTTATGTGCAATTTGAATGTTCAATATAATTTATGTTTTAATTTAAAATGTAATTTTGTCTTTTCAAACTGCAAGATCTAATAAATGCCTGGAACATGACTTTTATGGAAAAGTTGACTGAAGAATTACTATTAGAAGTGATATAATTAATGGTACTTTACTAGCTTTATCTAAGATTAGCTATATTAACTTTATCTAAGATTAACGAACCCCCAAATCCTTGCTGTTTGCTTTATAAATCCACAAAGCTGCATTTGCTCTTCAATCATCTTAATGAAAATGTTAACTCTGACACCACCAGAGGGCGCTCTGTCACAGTGGATGAGCACACTTGATCTTTATCTGTAAGGCTGACGACATAGAGGTCAGAAAACATTGCAGAGCTGAATTTGTAAACAGTGTGAAACATTCAGTTGTCTAGTTCCTTGACATTATGCGATCAAGGGTGAGTTTCCTTATTTCATGGTCTCTCAGGGTTAGCCTTTTTTGTGTGTGAAGGTATTTTATAAAAATGGCATCCCTCCCTGTCTAGATAGATTCAGTGCTAAATACTTTATGTGCAGTATCACATTTAATCCCCACAACTACCCTGCAAGAAATCTTATTATCCCCATTTCAGCCTTAGCCTTAGAGTGTTTAAGTAACTTATCAAAGGTCATGCAGCACCGAAGTGACAAACACGGAGTTCAGACTGAGATCCATTGGATTCTAAAACCAGCTCACCAAACTGTCCATGTTGTGGAGTTCAGAGCTAGAAAGGACCTAAGGAATGGTGTAGTTCCATCTGACTTTTGGCTGGGAGAATGGATACCCCGAGATGAGGAGTGATGTGTCCACATCACAGACGCAGTCAAGGCCAGATTGAGAGATCACAGCCTTCCCATTGCCAGTGCTCCTGGACCACAGCTCATGGGAATCCTTGCCTTCTCTGGGCAGCCAAGAAAGCCTTTGCTCATAGAATCTGCACACACTATACCCCAGCACAAGCCTGTAGATGAAGCCACAGGATTATTAGGATCATTAGTCTATTACCCAGACAGAAAGAATGGACCTTACGTATAGAAATTGTGCGTCAAGATGGTTCTCTGTTTTCTCCATCATGGCCAAGCCTGGGAACAGTGAATTATAAAAGAACACCTTGCATTTTCAAAATAGTCTCTCTGTTTCCAGTAGGTCTCCCTTTATCCTCTATACCGCAGCTGGACGGGTGTGTTTTGTTTTGTTTTGTTTGTTCTATTTGTTTTATGAAGCACAAATCTTAGCATGTAAGTGCTCTACTTAAAATTCTCCAAAGGCTTGCTAAGCTTTCTGCACCAGGTCCAATATGGATGCTCAGAAGACCCTTGATGTGCGCCTGTCCTTTCTCTAGGCTCCCTTCTCTTGGCTTCTCTCACCAATCTTTCTCCCCTTCCAACACACACACACACACACACACACACACACACACACACACACACACACTTTTTGGCCTAATTATACTGACCTATTTGGTGAGTCCCAACATGTGTAGCCTCACCCAGCAGGTCTATACACACCTCTCCTTTCCCATCGAACACATCTCCAGGTTCCAACTTTGGCTTACTTCCGTGTGACCTTCTAAATTCATACATCCCTTCCACCTAGAAGCCTGCCTGACTCTTCACTCCAGACTGGGTTAGATCCCTTCAGCTGAGCCCTCTGTCACAGCCCCAGTCACGTTGGCTTTTCCTTGTCTCTTTCCTTTTCAGCTGCCTTCACTGGACTGTGAGCTTCTGAATAGCTTGGATCCTGCCTTTTTTAAATGGTGTATCCCCAATGCCTATTATAATACCGTGCATACATTAAGAAGGCATTTACTGGCAGTTTGATGAATGAATAAACAATTGAACAAATGAAAGAGAATGAAAAGAACAGGCAGCAGTTCCTTTGAGGGAAAATCAGTTCTATTACACCCAGATGCCAGCCTACCAAAAGGAGGAGAGGAGAACTGAGGCAGGACTCTGTTCTGTGTAACAAGCCCCAGAGTCAGGACAAGAGTGAGAGTTTCAGAGAAGCGGCAGGTCTTTGTTATTCTAAGTACAGAGAGATCTTCTGGTACGCGAATCAGCTGGTGAGTGAGGGTAGCCTGCTCCAGAAGGCGTGTTCTCCTGCAGTTTCCTTAAAATCACAAAGGCAGGTGAGAGGGTAACACTGTAACATCGCTGCACTTTCTAATCAAAAGTACAACATGAGCAGAATAATCATGAGGCTTTAGCGGTTTCATCATTGTGCGCTGGGGAAGGGGGTGCTCACACATTTGCACCCATCCCCTTGCGTTCTCTCCTGTGCCACCTCCACATAGAGAAAACAACTTGAAATTAAAAGGCAAGCAATGAGGTAGCATGCATTTTAAGATGACAGAGATGCCTCAGCCATCTGAGGTCAAGCAGTGAAACAGGCTCTGGATTCTTTGAGCACGTGGGCAAATGGGGAGCATGCAGGTGGCATCCTCAAAGCTAGCCGAGAGATCAGGAGAGGCAGCCCCGGCTCATTTCAAGTCTTTTCTCCACCTTGAGAGATGCCCTCAGACACCACCTTTTCACCCAGGGAGTCGACACAGCCCGGCTACTCCGCCCACAGGCGGAGGGCCTCCGTGTTCTCTGGGCAGACCTGGCTCTCTGGACCCAGAGAGGTATCCTCTCTTAGGAAAGAGAACAACCGCAACAAAAAGCAGAATAACCAAACAACCAAGCAAAACAGGCCTTTGCAGAACTGGAGGGCTTTCTTGTGACTGACAGGGAAGGAGAGGCCTGTGCCCTGCCCCATGGTATGGGGGTGCCATGGCCCTGCCTCTGGGCCAACCCAACACAGAGCCCAGCTATGCATCTTGCAAGGCCCCATGGAGCTGGCAGGGTCTTTGGGTTTTGCAGGGCCACGCAGTAGCAACCCTGCATTTCTGGTTAAAACATTTCCATGTGAGATGGAGAGCAGGGTTTGGACAGTCAGAGAAGGGGAGAGGTACTCTGGGCCAGAGGGGCCAGGGGAGCAGTACTGCAGTGACAGGAAAAGACAGTGCCCATGCCGGATGACAGGGAGATTTCTGTGAGGCCGGAGTGCACTGTGTGTGGCTAGAAGTCAGGGCTACCATGTAACATGCATAAATAGAGTCAAAGGAAAGCACCCACCAGGTGACAGCCTAACAGCTGAACACATTTCGCATGACGGAGGATGGAGACCACACTAGTGGTCATGAGTCAGCCGGGCAGCGGGCAAAAGCAGCTGAGGCCATGGGTAAGACACGAGCCTAATGCCCAGAGGACCATGTGTAGGGAGAAGCACCCCAGACAACCGAATGCACCTGGGGCCTGACGAACTGTGGCCCGGAGAACCTCCCAAGCATGAGTTGAGAACCCTTCATTCTCACTTACCGGCAGCACAGAAGGAAGCAGAACCGGGGGTGGGAGCGGGGATGTGGGATATGGCAGTCCTCGGGGGGCCAAACCCCCAACGTCAGAGGGCCTTACTACCCACGTGCAACCCTTCGGTTGACTGTAGGAACCTTGACCGGTAGGAAGCAGTAAAGGGGGCAACTCGGTGGGAGGCCCGCGGAGGTGAAGACCAACACCAGACAGAGGAAGCAGGAAATGGGCATGTGTCCTGGCTCACTCAGGCCTCCAGGGAGCCTAAGGAAATGTCACCACATTTAGGAATTTCTCCCCCCAGGGGAAGAAACAGGACAGGGACTTGGGGTCCACCCGGTGGGGGACACAGCACAGTCGGTTCCTAGCATTCATAGATCCTAGTTATAATCGGTAAAGTCAATATAAACCTGAGGGTCCTAAAACTGAGTTGCCCATTCATTCTCGTAACATGGCAAAGTGCTTTTCACGTTATGACGTACCTTCACATCCCTGTGCTATTTCATTCTCGAGGCGAGCCTGCGAGGAAAGTACGGTTTACCCTCTTGGTAAGCGAGAACATGTTTCCCATCCAGCTTCTCTTCTGAGCTCCATTCTGTGTTTCCCACAACCATAGAGCATCTCTGACCACCCACAAGCGCTCCAGACACCATGCGTCCAAAAAGGGACTCCGAGAACTCCCATCCCCACTGACCCAAAGCAGGCCCTGTTTACGCGGCAGAGCGCCCGTCTGCAGAGCCTGGCACCACCACCCTCCTAGTCACCCTACCGGAGCCTGACAGGACAGCCTCTGCCCTCCTTTCCCGCATGCCTGTCCGTGGAGTGGACCTCCCACTGCTGCACCTCTCAGCCTCTCTTCTCCAAACTACTCTGCTGGCCTTGGCTCAGGCCCTGATCCCCTCTCCTGGCTCTTGTGTGGCCTGGATGCTATTTTGACCTCCTGTCTTGCCAGCCTCACTCCTACCCAAACCCAGCTCTAGTTTCCTCCCCTCGGAACCACGCATCCCACTGCCGACCACATGATTCTTATAAACGCCGATTGCATGGGGTCCCTGTTCTCCTGTAGACCATGCAATAGCCCACTATCATTAGCACCGATTTCAAATCCCCTCCTGTTTTGTTTTTTTTTTTTAATCTCTGCCCTTTCTGGATCCATCACCCCTATTTCCTGACTGGCATTCTATATCCCAGTCTTTCTCCAATATTCAGAGTTCACTAAGGCGCCTCATGTCTCAAGACTCCACCCTTGCTCATGTCATTCTCTCTGCCTGGAATTTTGACTGACTTGCATCAGTTTCTCTGGCAGGCTTCGCCTGACATCCCTGGTCCCAACACAAAGACTGGGCCCCGGCATGGCACTTTCCACTTAACTCCAACGCTCACTGCCTGGTATGGAGCTATTTTCACTCTTTTCCACTAGAGGGTGTACTCCTTGAGAACTGAATTTGTTCATTCCTACCTCCAGGGTCTAGCACTGTGGCTGCCAACCATCAGTGCTAGTGTTCAATAGGCGGGTGGGCGGATGGATGGATGGATGGATGGATGGGTGGATGGATGGATGGTTGGACAGGTTTCCTGTCCTCACAGGCCTTCATCCTGGCCAGTGGATGAAGTAACAAGGACTTGAAGTCAAACCTTCTTTCCATATTCTGACTTCTGTATTCCTTAGCTTTGAAATCAGTTCTCCAACATCTCAGATTTCCCAAATTATACCTACCATTGCAGCCTGATACAAATGACGATGATATGCCCAGAAGAGCTCTAGATGCTCAGATGAAGGGCTCTGTGCCCAGCAAGGACAAAGTGGTAATTTGTCCAATGGGCTTCTTGTGTCCTGGATTGAATGTTGCAGAACCAGCTAATGAAATCTACATTGTAATTAGGGAAAATATTCCTGCAGCAGGTCGGAGAGATAATTACTGCCTAATTGTATTTTTCCCCAGTATTTTAACCCAATGGTCTAGAAAAATAACTTAGAATTGTGATTTTTTATAATTACCTTTTTTTTTCGAGAAGTCTGTTCAGAATTATAGTTATCACTTAACAGGTTTCTGAGCTAACTTTGAGTTAGGCACTATAGGCTTTGTATACATTATCTTGTTTGGTTATCTTAAAAATACTGTGATGTAGGTCCTATTTGCCTTCTTTTGTAGGTGAGGAAACTGAGCCTGAGATGGGTTGAATCTTGCCCCAAGTTGCCCTTGGTAACAGGGTTGAACTCCAGCAGTCTGTCTGCTACCAAAGAATATGATCTCACCCACTTCTTCGTGCTGCTTCCACAATTCTCAAAGGAATCATTTATGCAAATAACTTAGCAATCCTTTATTGTTAAATAGTGCCAGGCCTGTTTTAGGAGCTGGATATATAAGAGGGAACAAAGCAAAGTCTCTGTTTGCATGAAACATATTCTCTGGAGACAGAGGAAGGCAAATAATGAATAAATACGGAATATATCAGATAGTGGTAAATGCTATGAACAAGGGGAAAGAAGGTGTGGAGGGAGAACTATTTAAAGGAGAGAGGCATCTACATTCCAAAACAGTAGCATCTTAGTCTCAGTTGCCTGGAGACACTCTGGGAGCTTGAGATTGTACGCACAAGGTTGACTGGGAAGTGCTCTCAAGAAATACACCTGTGAGAAAATGAGGAGAGCATGATTGTGCAGAGGAGAGGTTGAACCATAGTGTGATTACATCTCAGCCCTCAGCGGACCCTACAGTGAGCGTGCACTTGAGGGAACTCTTCAGGGTTGTCCAAATTGAGGCAGAGGGGACTGGACCTCCGTGTCCCCACACCAGCTAGGCTTTGGCCCTTGGCTATCGCTGGGAGGGAGTGAAGCATCTCCCTGTGGCTGGAAGCAGTGCCCATGGAGGGGCACTTTTTGGAATCTTGGGTTTATTTCTGGATAGTGATTATTTGCTGTCAAGCCTCTCTTGTCAAGTTAGTGGCTGAGGCCAAAGAATTAACTGCCTAAGACTGCGTTCTTCATCTTTACAAGCCAGGATAAGAACATCTCTGCCAAAAGCATTGCTATAAGGATCAGAGTGATAAGATAGTGATAAATGATCCTATAGAAATATAAAGGGAGATTAAATGAATTAAGGTCATTTACACTGTAGAAGACTATAGATTGTGTGTGAAAAATAAATGATCTGGAGCAACCTTAGCTGATGGGGAGAGACAGAACATAGAAGAAAAACAGCAAAGCATATGACTATATGTATCATGTGATAACCATTTATTTTGAAAGACACCTGTTTGCATCTATCTAGAAGATAAATGGAAGGATATACATCCAAGCATTGACGGTGAGGGCAGGAGTCAGCAGGGGTGATGGGGACCAGGCCATGCTGGAGCAGAACCAGGGCTGGACTTGGCCTTGCTACAGTGTGAGGAGATGGACATAGCAGGGGTTGAGGCTGATGTGATCGGGTGTACGGCAGTGCAGAGGACCCATCTAGATGTGACTTTAGAGATAGCTTGCTATCCAGACTTGCTTGTGTTCTAGAGTCAGCAAACCAGAGTTCAAGTCCTTACCCCACCTCTAACTAGCCTATTGACCTTGGGCAAGGCAGTGTCTCTGAACCTCAGTTTCTTTATCTGTGAAATTGGGATAATAATACCCACCTTAAAGAGCTGTTGTCAAGATCAGACATGAGTAAATCAGATACTCATTCACGGGGGCCACTGTCATTAGCCAAAAGCGGTCACTCGACATTCCCTCCACTTCTAAACCAGAAGCCAGGAGTCAGAGGAATGCCTTCCCTGGGCCAAAATAAACAGGCCAAGATAAGCCAGCTCTCCAAATGAGCAAGACTTCTGTCAGTCTGCTTGTCATGTCGCGCGATGGGAAGTCGACTTGCCTAAAACTCTCCTTGTAAGCCAGTGCTTCACTTAGGTTTTAAAATATTTCGTCAAACTGGGCCACCTGGGGGGCTCAGTTCGTTAAGCATTCAACTCTTGGTTTCAGCTCAGATCATGATCTCACAGGTCCATGAGTTTGAACCCCATGTTGGGCTCTGTGCTGGCAGCATGGAGCCTGCTTGGGATTCTCTCTCTTATCCCCTCTTTCTGCCTCTCCCGTGCTCAAGCACTGTCTCTGTCTCTCTCAAAAATAAACAAATAAACTTAAAAAATGTTAATAAAATAAAGTATTTCATCAAACTAATAGAGGCACATAGTTAAAAAGAAAACAGTAGCTTCGGCCTCCTGAGGAAACACAGCAAGCCCTTCACCGTTTCCGTGGCTCCGTATTCCAAAGGCAGCCCCGTTCGTCCCACTGAGCTCACTCACCAGTTACCTCTGTATTTCTAAATAACACGCATAGTTTACTATCTCCTGTTTTATCACATGTACACATTTGTACTGTCTTTCTATTACGATCCAAATATCTAGCATTCCTTATACCACCTTCCCATCTGTGCTCTGTCCCATAGATTTATCAGGGTTTACATTATAATGACTATGCAACACCATTGGTTAATTTTTTTTTCAAACTCATCAGATCGTCTCATGGATTGTTGTTTTCAAACATTCTCACATTGAGCACTTTATTGATCTCATTACCTCCTCTCTTTGTTCTGACACGGAGACCTCTCCTAGGAGCTCCCGTCTTCCGGCTCCAGACCAGACAGGCTGCTTCCTGGGGCGGTCACACAGCTGCCGTCAGGGACTTCTCTTTGTAGCTCTCCTGGAGGAGTCCTCTGTTAGGTCTTTCCTCTCCCTCGTTTTGCTGAGGGACCTCTTTAAAAAAGGGAACTAGGCAGAGAAGGGTGAAAGTTTTCTCTCTACATCCTCTGGATTCCATATTTTGTGATTGACCCATAGCAAGATGGCTTTCTTCCTGGTTAGGTCCTTTGTGCCCCTGTATTTAAAGAATTATATCCAAAGTGCTGGAGATGAATCCATTTACCTAAGAAATATGGACCTGAAGCAAGTTCTCGTCCAAGGCTCTGACTCAATAATAACAGAGGCTCTGTTCTCAAGATGGTTTTTGTTGGGGAAAATAAGTGAACAGGCAGGGACATAATGTGATTTGTGTTAGAGCAGAAACTTCATATGGGGCTAAAAGAACACCCCCACACCTCCAAAAGAGGAGAGATCTTAGAAGGCTTCCTGGAATTGGACTAAGTGGAGCCTAAAAAATGAGAATACATGTTTATTATTTATATACTATATAATTTAAAAATTGGATGTAGATATTTTGCAAAATGCATATAACTGTTCTGGCATACTGAAATTCTTCTAGTTTCCACAACTGTGTCTCGACCTCCCTAGTTTAGTGCATTTCAACATTTTCCCCAGGGACTTGAACAGTACTTGGTATATAGTGGATTCCCAATACACAGTTGATGAATAAATGTCGGATATGACATTGTAATTCATTGAAGGAAGTGAGTCCTTTAAAAAGAATATATAATGGGAGCCTGGGTGGATCAGTTGGTTGAGCACCTGAATTCAGCTCAGGTCATGATCTCAGAGTTCATGAGTTTAAGCCCCACATTGGGCTCTGGCCTGACAGCTCAGAGCCTGGAGTCTGCTTCCAATCCTGTATCTCCCTCTCACTCTGCCCCTCCCCCGACTTTCAAAAATAAATAAACATTAAAACAATTTAAAAACACAATAAAATAAAAACAAGAAGAACATTTAATAAATGGTCCTGGGGCAGCTAAGTATTGATATATACAAGAAGATAATAAAATTAGTTGCTTGCTTTACCCTATTTACAAAAACAAATTCCAGATGCACTAAAGATATAAATCTTTAAAAATTTTTTGGAGACAATACAAGAGAATATCTTTATGACATCAGAGTAGGAAAAGAGTCATTAAATAGGACACAATGCAAAAATTGCAACATGAAGATTAATAAAATGAACACTGTCAGGTGCAAATTTTCTCTACAGCAAAAGACACTTATCACAGGGTACTTCTCAAAAATTCTCTTCCACTGAACTTGGAAGGTTATGTTTTTCAGTCTGATAGACTGATTCTAAATGTGGCCTCGCCATTTATTAGGTATGGTGATGTGGTCAAATGATTTAACTTCTCTTAACTCAAGTTTCCTCTTCTCTAAAATGATGAAGATTAGACCATTTTGGAGTATTAACATAAAGCTCTTAGCAGAGAGCATGGTTCATTTTAAGTGCCACCTGTGCTGGATGTTATGGTTTTCAGAATAAAAACACTGTGTTCCCATTCTTCACCCTTGAAGGACTTAAAGTCTACTGGACAATTGAGACAAGCAAATGTTTCACTGTAGGGTGACATGTGCTGTCACGGTTCTCCTTACTTTGGCCTCTTCAGATCAAGAGGAAACATCACCCCACTCAGGGGGAGCCACCTGTTGGCCTCCTCCATTAGTCCATTCCTCAGGATTCTATATGGCTCTCCTGTCCTCACCATGCACTCTCTCCCCAGGTAATCCCATCCACTTCTATGGCCAGGAAGTTGCTCGCAACTGCAATAGCATCTCCATCCTGTTCAATGGACATCCCAAATGTGGTATGTCAGAAACCAAACTCTCAATCTCTCTATGTCCCTAAAGAAACTTCTCCACAATGGCCCGGCTCAACAGGTGGCCCTCAGCCCTCTCAGGGACTCCAATTATTCATGACAAAAACTCAGGGCCATTCTTGATCATTTTCTTTTTCGTATTGGCCCAAACCAGGCTCATTCTTCCATCCAAACATTTCTTAAATCCACCCACTTCCTTCTACCTCTGCTTTAGCCACACTGGTCTCAACCATCACTGTCTCTCACCTGGATTTCTGTTATGACTACCCTAAAAAACCTCCCCAGATCCCCTCTGACTCTGCTTTTCTTCCTTATTCTTTATCCAAATCATTTGGAAATGCAAATTTTATTGACGTTTTCCTACATGAAATCCTCCATTGGCTTCCTCTTGTACTTAAAACTCTAAATCTTCTCCCATGGTCTACACGGTCTGGGATTAGCTGGCCTTTATCCATGCGGACTGCCTCTGTCTCATGCCTTTGCTCATTGCCTTCAGTGCCGCTGGCCTTCTTTCCATTTCTATAACACATTAAATTCTTCCTACCTAGCCAGGGACACATGCTCTTCTCTCTGCCTTGATCAATCCCTACCTCCCTCTTGACCTGGCTGATCCATTTCATTCTTTTGGGTCTCTTCTTAAATGTCACTGTATTGCAGAAAAGTAGAAACTGTCAGTTTTGTTCCTACTGCTACTCAGTGAGGGCCTCCTGATCCTGCATCTGGCAGGACTGACCCCACGTCCAGACCCCCAGGCCACCTTCTCTCCTGGAGTACCCCACCCTCTCTGCCCCTATAGGCCTGTCATTCTAGCAACCCTAAGGACTGAGACAGACAGCCTGGCCCCTCGACAGCTTCTCCCACAGGAGGCCCGAGACCCAACCACTTTCAGCTGAGTTTCCCCTACTATGGATCGCCAGCCCCAGCTGTGTTCCCTCAGCTTCAGGAAAACAGGGGCTCAGGCAAGCAGATCCCCAAAGGGAAGAAGACATAGACACACACTTACCAAAGGCCCTGTGCCTCGCCTCCTCTATCCTGGACTATCTATATACATTCACACGGTCCTGTCTGAAATAACCCCTGGGCTCCTCCCTGGGGCTGCTCCACACACTTCTTTGGTCTAAGGGTTTCTCTCTCCGGATCTCTGATGATACCATCCCGAACCCCGAGCTTCAGCCACACCAGTGGGCACTAGAGCTGGGGTGCACACCCAGCTCGCGCACTGTGCCCACGTATCTCCACAGCCAGCCAAGGTTCTGCTTAGCTTCTCCACACAGACCTAGCTCTCTTCACCCTCTTCTGCTCCCCTGAGCTGGACACAGGCTTGCACATGGACCTGCACCTGCGAGGTCACACATGTGTTGCAGCAGCCTCAGAGGAAATGTGCTGTTGCCTGGGGGACCAGAATCAGAACGCAACTGCCTTCTCACCACGGGCAGGCAAAACCACGGGGGCTGCTGGGAAAAGGCATTTATAAATGGCATCAATAAAACCTGGAAAGAGCACAGGTGGGCACCCCCCCCACATGCACACCAATTAATTATTTCCCTTGTTATGATCATTAAATCCCACAGGGCATACATGCGTATGTATCCTAGTGGGGGTTTCCTTAACACCCTGGCTACACAGGAGACTTTATAGGGCATTTACTGTATGCGCTGATTATTTGTGCCCCCCACCCCAGTTCATGCTGAAGCCCTAACCCTCAAGGCGATGAACTATGGAGGTCAGGCCTTTGAGAGGTTTGGATGAGGTCATGAGAGTGGGATCATCAGATGGAACCAGTGCCATCTGGAGTTCCAATCTTGGCCTGAGCTCCACAGGGAGGACAAAGGTTGAGTCTCTGGAAAGTAACAAAGAAAGGTCATAACGAGGAATTGGGAGACTTCTGGGAAGTTTCTTAACTGGCATTCATATGCTGAAACCTTTGAAAACTTAACTATTTTGGGCAATGGCAAAATCCAGAAAACTGAGTTGCCTATCAGATGTATAATGGGGGGAAAAGAGTGAACTCTCAAATTTAAGCAATTTGCTGTATGAATCCAGGAAAATACTCTTATCTCCTTGGCTCTCAGGTTCCTCATATGTGGAACAGGTGATTGGAATGGATGAATGTATAAATGAGTGAATGAATGAATCCAGCTGCCTACAAAACACCTGCTGGGGAATATCTGTATCTTATCTTGGGAGGAAGCACCAACAAAGGCCCAGTCACCCATGCCAAATAGCTTGATTTGCTGATTCCTTCCAGGCTGCCTTAATTTCCCCTACCTCCCCTCTTCTCCCCATCCCCACTACACTGACCTGATTGAGCCCTTCATTATTTCTCATCTGGACCATTTCACCAGCTCCTAACCTGTATATCTCTTTGCATTCATTAATCTATCCATCCATCCTTCCATCCACCCATCCATCAATACATCAATCCATCCATCTACTCACTGGTATAAAAACATTTACTTTAGTATTTTCTATGTGCCAGGCATTGTTCCAGTGACTGGGATATGGTGATGAACAAGAAAAAGTTCCAGTCTTCATGAAGCTTACACTGTAGTCAGAAAAAATGGCCAAAGACTACTTAACAAATACATATGAAATATAGTTTGACATAGAGGAAAGTGTTGTTAAGAGAAATAAAATTGGGTGAAGGAATAGAGTATGGGGGAGAGGGGTATTTTATTTATGGGAGTCAAACAGAAATCCTCTGAGGAGTGAGTGTGTTTGTAGGAAGCTGACGAAGTGAGAGTATGTTATATGAAGATCAGGCTGCTGAAATACTGTTCTAAGCAGAAGGGGGAAACACATGCAAAGGTCCTCAGGTATAAACAAGCTTGGGGTGTCCTAGGAATTACAAAAGAAGACCAGTATAATGGGGCAAGTAAAGGGAGAAAATTGGTTTTAGGGGTATCCACGGGCCAGGATCTTGCGAGTAAAAAAGAGAGAGGTAAAGAATGACTGCATGGCTTTTGGCCTGAGCTATTGAGAAAATGGGAGTGCCGGTGGGAAAGCCTTGGGAAGGATGGGATGGGCGATTTCCAGAGCACTATTCCCCCAGTTCCAGTAGGCATATTTGATAACCAAGGGGACTGTTGGGTTAAAAGAGTCTGAAGTTCAAGGGAGAGGTGTGGGCTGGTAGTGTAAATCTAGAGTTATCCGATGTTATTTAAGGCCAAGGGGCTAAAGAGGATGTAGGCAAGACAGAAGAGATGGGAGGATTGGCCACTAGGGGACTACCATAATTCAATTCGAGAACTGAAGGAGGAGAAGCATCCAGAAAAGGAGGCTGAGAAGGAGCAGTCAGTGATGTGGGAGGAGTTCCAGGAGAGTGTACAGTAGGGGAGCCAAGAAAAGAAAGAATTTTAAGAAAGCAAATATAAAGGGGCACCTGGGGGGCTCAGTAGGTTAAGTGTACAACTCTTGATCTCACCACAGGTCATGATCTCACGATTCCTGAAATAAAGCCCCATGTTGGGCTCTGCTTGGGATTCTCTCTCCCTCTCTCTCTTCCCCTTCTCCACTCATGCACGTGCACCCTCTCTGTAAATAAATAATAAACATAAAAATAGATAGCAAATATGATCACTGTGTCAATGGATTCCTTTAATAGAGGATTGAAATCAATTTACAGTTCTTTGAATCCTGAGGTATTTGGACATCTTTCTTATATATTATTTTGTATTTCTATTTACCATGCTTTTGTCTTCCCTTATTTATTTCTCTTCTGGTCGAAATTCAATTTATAACCCATTTATAGAGAGTCTCAAATTGCTGAATATAAATGTGAGATGATTTTATTTTTTCCAAGTGTTGCTTCCAAGCCACACTAGGTTGTCTTCCCTCTCCTACCAGGAAGTGGCTCCCTTAATGTTATCTTGGCCAGATTACTTAATTTTCAACAACTTTTGACTCCTAGCACAGTCTAGTTCTGCTTTTAAAAATTCAGTTCTGTCTTTTTTTTAATAAAAACGTTTCTACAAGACATACCTTTTGTTTTTAAATGTTTAAATGGAAATTTTCAAACATCGACAAAGCCAGAGATCCTATTCATTTTAAACCTCAGTCTTCCATCAGGGTCAATGTTGTCCTCCCCTGGAGGCTGCGTGGGGGGACCCATGGTGCCCTGCTGATGCTGGACTCATTCCCAAGCTGCCTTGTCAAGGTCTTTAGAGACTTGACCATGTCATCTGCCCCCTCCCCGTGCTCATGATGCCATTACTCTGACTCTCTCAATCCTTCATTCTTTCCTCGTACTGAAAATACCATAGTTCCTCGCTGCCAATATTATCCCTGAGTTCATCTCCCATACCTCTCAGAGACTTAGAATGAGGTGAGGGCCTCACACCCCCACCCAAGGTACCTCTGGTTCTTTCCCATAGCCCTGCTCGTACTGCACTGTCTCTGTGGACACACCTGTCCTCTTTATCGTAAATAGTGGGCTTTTGAGGGGCAGGTGTTGTCTCATTTATTTCCTAATCTCTGGCTCAATTCCTGGTGAAGAGGAGTTCCAATAAATGCTAAGTAAAAGGCCAATAGAACAAACATTTAATTGGGCCCTTCTAAAGAGAGGCTCTATAAATAACACTTCTGAACAATTTGAGAAATATGTCAAAAGTAAAGACAAAGACTAAATATCTCCTTTACTAGTGATAGATGCTCTGTTGGAAGATGTATCCTAGTTTGGGGGCCAAATGAGTCAGCCAGGGAACCATGGCTTTGGCAGATACCTATTTAGGTGCAAGGACACTGGGGCAGTAGAGGGTGGAGGAGAGTCACAGTAGAGTGTGTGCTCTCTGGGGACAGACTTGCTCCCAAGACCAGCAGAGCTAAACTGAGCATGTGCAGCTATTTCCCCAAATTTACTGGGAGAGAAAGCAGCCACCTTCCCAGGAACAGAGAGAGTGAAAAAAAGGGAGAGAGACCCAGAGTGTAGAGACTACACTCATTTGTCTTTTTCACAGGAAGGAAGCACCAGACATCAGCAAGAAAGGTTTCCCATGATCAACTATATTGCATCAAACCTCAGGCTGGACCTTATTGTCGAAGTCGGATTGTGCAGTCCTCACAGAAGGTGAGAGAGGTAGGTATCAGTCCCATTTTATAGAAGAGGAAGCCAAGGTACATAATAGCTAATCACTCATCCAAGATTACAAACCAAGGAAGTGGTAGAACGAGCCTGCATTTAGTTGTATTATTCATAATGGTTGAGATTTCTTTAAATGCTTAATGATGTCCTAGGCAATATTATATGTATATGAACACCCTTAACCCTCAAAACAATCCTGTGAGGTAGGTATTGCTTTTGTTGTATTTTGTAGATGATGTAATTTAGACCAAGGTCACCAGCTCAGGACTGAGATTCAAAGCATAATCTGTCCTCCAAAAACTTGGTTTGTCTCCAGACTCATATATTAATCCTGTCTCAGGTAAAACATGTAAAAAAATCAGCAAGTTGCTCCAAATCACAGAGCATCATGCATCCTCTAAGACAAAAAGTTCATTTCTAAAATAGATAAAATCTCCAGGGTCTGGGTTCAAATCTCGCCACTTGTGAGCCTCTTCCTGTCCTGCCACCCCATTGCAGAGAGGGACAGACCCAAGAGAGAGAGGCAGGTGAGTGTGCTTCCCACCTGGCAGAGGGATAAAGAGCTGAGTCACCTAAGCACTCACGTCTCAGGCAGGAAGCAGCTGGTGGTTTATCTTGCTCCTGCAGATGGTTGGCTCCTCCCCCAGTGTTTGTTTTGACCCAGTGAGGCTGCTTCCCAGTATTTGCCCATGCCTAAGACAGGAAGAAATGAGGGTCCCTGTCTTAGGGGAATGACACTGGGGTCTTGTGAGAGATGGACAAACCCTAGGCTGGGGGAGGGACAGGGCAATGGGATGGCTGGGGGCGGGGTCTAATTGCTTCCAAGAAGACTGGACAGCTCACTACATGCAAACATCCACATTGTCAACAAACCGGAGAGGCAGGTATTATCTCTGTTTCTCAGAAAAGCGAACTGAGGGAGATGAAACAGAACAACACGGGCAGTAGGAGGAACTGGGTGGCATCTGGGGCTGATGGAGAAGAGGCAGCGAAGTGGGGAGGTGATCACTTCCCCACTCCCAGGTAGCCCATTCCACACCAAGTGCGTCTAGCTTCCTGTCCCACTTGGGGAGGAGAGGTGAATTCCAGACATTGGAAGTCAGGGTGCAAAGTGTTCATTTATGAGGTAAAAAGGCCGAGGCACTGCCTGAGGTCCACAGATGGTGAGGGGAGAGGAGAGCCTGGGATTCAGGCTGGTCTGAGTCCTGCACTCATGGGGTCTCTTTTAACCATAGCATTGTTAAAGTGTTGCCAGAACCAGCAGCTTCACTCTCACCTAGAAATTTGTTTTAAAAAAGAGGGAATCAGGGCGCCTGGGTGGCTCAGTTGGTCCGACTTTGGCTCGGGTCATGATTTCACAGTTTGTGAGTTCAAGCCCCACGTCGGGCTCTGTGCTGACAGCTCAGAGCCTAGAGCCTACTTCAGACTCTGTGTCTCATTCTCTCTCTGCCCCCACCCCTGACTTGTGTTCTATCTCTCTGTCTCTCAAAAATAAATAAATGTAAAAAAATTTTTAAAAAGAGAGAGAGAGAGAAGGAATCTCAGGCCCAGCCCCAAGCCTCCTGGCCACAATCTGCCGCTTAGCAAGATCCCCAGATGATTTCCAAAGTTCATTCACACTTTTGAGAAGTCCTGTCCTATACCACACCCAGGTTTTTCTGAGGTTCCTTCTAATCCCCGTCCCCGGGGTTCTCACTATTCCATCACTGGCAGGCATGACCCTGTCTCCTCCCTCACCACCCTAACTCTGCACCCCCTACAGCACGCACAGATGCACTGCTCTCTGCCAGGCACCTGGGATTCTTGGCTCCCTTTCTCATCTGTCTCTACTGCAGCTGATGAGCCCCTCAGGGCACAGAAGGCAGCGTATAGCCGCACTGCCCACACAGCGAGAGCAGCCCCTTACATCTCCACTGCCGTCTGCAGGCCTCGCCTTGTTCTGATCTTTACACCAACCAAAGCCGATACTATTATCAAAGTAAATAAGAGACTGGCCCAAGTTTTCAGAGCTAGTTAAGTTCAAACGAAGGGCTCCTCAATGCTCCTGTGTCTTCACCTCTCCCTGTGGAGAGAAAACCTCACAACCAATCTGGAGGTGCTGAAACACGGGCAGAGTACAAATTGTTTGAAATGAGGGCACTCAGCTGCCATAAGAATCATCTTCAGGAATGCCCTCTGGCCTGCACAACTGCCCTGTGCTGCAGGGACAGTGACCGGTCTCTGCTGGCACCGGGACCTCATCATTCCGACCAGAAAGCTGCAGCCCTGGCCTCCAGCCTCAGCTGTCATTCACTTGCAGTGTGACCTTGGGAAAGTCAGCTGCGGCTCTTGTGTGTGAGGCACTTACCACGGTGCCACGTACGAAGGAGCCAGTTCCTGTTGTTCCCTGGGCCTCAGTTTCCCCATGTGAAGATGTTCTGCTAGAATCACTTTTCAAACTGTGGTCCACAGAGCTTTGAGAATGTCACTCTGGATCTGTACTTGGTCTGGACTGAGATAAGAAAGAGAAAGGAAAGGGATCCCTGGCTACCCTTGATTTCAACCAGGGCAGCTGACATTTTTCCATTTTACATAAAAGCTTTCTCAGGAGACTTTATAATTTTGAAAACCATTGTGCTAAATATTATCTGAGATTCCTTTTAGCTAGTACCGACTACGATTCCAGGCTCGGTTGGGATTTATTAAGTGGGGGCATTAAACAAATATTTATTGAGGGCCATTATGTCATTTACTGAGTGACATGCCCTGCTGGCTACTTTACAATGTTCACATCGGCTGCTGCAGGGAAAGCAGACCATAAGGGTATGCGTATATCAGATACCCCAAGATCCACTCATGTTCAACCTTCTTTCCATAGCAACAGAGTCTGATTTTTAGCTGGACTGCTGGCACCGCAGAACAATCGCTGCTCCCAGCTGCCCAGGTAGCTAGGTGTGGCTGCTTGCCTATATTCTGAACGGTGTGTACAACGGGAAGTGGGCACAATCTGTGGGCCATGCAGTTTAAACAAAAGCGGGGGATGTGGGCCTTCCCCTTCTCCATTTCTTCTTCCCAGCTGGGCAGAATGCAGACAAGGTGGTGAGCAATGTTGGGCTAGGTAAGCAAAGGAAATACCCTACAGAGGGTGGGGCTACAAAAACAAGGGCCTGACACTGGGCTGCCACACAGCCCTGAACTGCTTCCGCCCAGCTTGCTACGTGAGCAAGGCACAAACTCTGGTCTTGTTCAAGCCACTGCTGATTTGGGTCTCAGTTGGAGTACCAAACATAGATGTACATGTACATACATATGCATACACCAAATATGTATGTGTGTATATACATATGTGTGTATATGTGTGTGTGTGTGTACATATATAAATACACACAAATACTAACTAATGCAGTGCACAAGAGTGGGAACAAAGAGATTGGTTAGAAACTTTTGAAATAGTTCACACAGAGATGATGGCGATTTGGAAAAGGGTAGTAGCTTTGAAGATGATGAGAAGCTCAGGTGGTTTTGGAGATATTGCAGAGATACAGGTGATGAGATTTGTTGGTAGTGTGGATGTGAGGTATAAGAAAAGTAATCATGGATGATTCCAAGATTTGAAATAATGTGTTGACAGATGAAGAAGATTAGGAAAAGAGCATGGATGAGGTTGGAGGTCAGGAGTTCATTTGGGACATGATAACTTTGAAATGACTTTGAAATGCCTGGTAGACATCCAAGTGGTGAATGGGCATTTGGATTGAGACATCAGGATTTCAGAGGCCAGAGCATTGACTTAAGTATAAACATTGATCTTTGGGGCAAAAATGTAGGGAACAAAATAGAATTCCACAGAGAATATCTGATCAAGCTGCTGCCTTGTCATTCCCCATAATTGTAAAATGGCTTTTAATTAACTAGCTCTACAGACCACTGGGCACTGGGAAACCCATGGGGCAAATTACTGCTCTGTGTGTACACCCTGGGAAGTGTAGCCTCACATCTGAACAGCTCAGAGTTCCCATGGCCGTCTGAACAGCTCAGAGATCCCAAAGCTCATAATTACCCTCTGAGAAAGCTTTCTAGGGTGAATGGCATTTGGGAAAGTTGGGAAGTTGGGGAACTGGATTTTCAATCCAAAAGTCACAAAGGAAGGAATGGTCAGAAGATTAGGCTTGGAGTCCTGGACTCTCTCTATAAGGACCTGATGATAGGAGACAAGTCATCTAATATTCATCCATGAATCTATCCATCCATGCATCCAGCCATCATCTGAATATAAGATCCTTAGTGTCACTTCCTTTATCTTAAATCTCCCACGTTCTTACACCAGGTGGCCAGGCTATGCTGCTTCTTGCCCAGGTAAGATAAGAGAGGAAACCACCTGGAGAATAAAAGGCTATAGAGTACCAAAAAAAAAAAAAAAAAAAAGAAGAAGATAAGAAATATACGGATACCTTTCCAGATAGAAATGGGTAATAGAAAGCTATTCTGGAATCAGGGTTTGAGGCAATGGACAGAGGAAGAAGAAAACCCAATCTGAAGGCTAAACTCTCTGTAATAATAGCTGTTTTGTAAGAGAGGTTAGGGGATAATAGTGCAGAATAATTTGCTCCTTGAGTCTCAGAGTCTAGTTCTGGGAAACTCCAAGTGTCAGGTTCAGGATGGCACCGTGTCCAACACAGCATGGTTATATAAGCAGTAATGCTAAGAAGGTGTCTAAGGACAGTGTCACAGAGGCTGCACACTAACTTGGGGCAATAGAGAAACAGAGAATTCCTGAAAGCTCCAGAATTGGGATCAAGAGCTAGAAGCCACAGAGAACAGGGACCTGCAACTAGAAGGTAAAGCAGGGATGAAGCCATCTGCATGAGGGACCATGGATGGATGGATGATACTCAGAAGACCTCAATATTATAAACTCCTCAGTAGACATCTACCCAGAGCACCAAGGAGCCAAGCTAATCCTGCCAGCCGTCTAGAATAGGCACCCTGAGAACTATAGGAGCTCTTGGACCAGGACTCCTCCTCATTTGTCCTCTTTCCTGCCACCTCCATCACCACGGGCATGCATAAACTCACACCTGCACCCAGACACCATACCTTGGGAGAGAAGGAAAGTGGGAGCCTTTTGAATGAGAAAAAAAACAGTATTGATAGAAGGCTTGAGTTTAAATTAACTATCAACCCAACATGACTGGCTTTGGTAGGAAGAGACTGCATGAATCCCAAATAAACTGAGTTATTTCTAGTTGGCAACTTTAAGGACTATTTTCCACCATCAGTGGGAACGGGGATGCAAGAGAAAAATAAAATCAATTACTTCTGAAGAAAATTATGTTGTTTTGAACATCAGAGTTGTGTGTAACTTTAATTTTCTGCTATAATCCTTTTACTTATTCATCCCGCAAACATTAACCGAGTGCTTACGTTCTCTCAGGAACTAAAGAGAAAGATGGATAAGATGTTCTGCCTTCAAGAAGCATAGAGACTGGGGTGGGAGGCACTATTCACAATCCCAGTACAAGGTTAAGACATGCTGTAATAGAGGCCCCCGCAGAAGAAAAACTAAAGGTGTTCACCCCAGCCTGGGCAGTGAGAGAAGATTTGCTGGAGGAAGTGGTGCCTAACCTGAGTCTTTAGTGGTGAGTAGGAACTGACCAGGTAGAAAAGGACAGACAGAACTGGTGAGATTTATTCATGTGTTCATTCATTCATTCATTCATTCATGCATTCAAGTAATGATTACTGGGTGCCTACTGAATTCAAAAATTGATATAAATGGTGGGAATACAGCAGTAAATGAGACAGAGGAGATCCCTGCCTTTGTGGAATGAATATTCTGGTGGGAAGAATGAGATTATAAAAACAACAGAATAAATATGTAATCATGTAGTGATAAGTTGCAATGAGGAACAAATAAAGTCTGTCCAGTAAGGAGACAGAGGGAGGCAGTGGGGAAGGTGAGAGAGGGGCCGGAGGTTATTTTGAGTTGAGCAAGAGGGGAGGACTCTGATGAGGTAAGATTTGAGTGGAGATGTGTTTGAAATGAGAGCCTTAAACACAGGACCCTCTAGAAAAACAGCATTTGAGTCAGAGGGAACAGCAAGTGCCAAAATCCTGAGACTGGAGTTTCCTTGACAATGTCAGGGGACAGCTGAGAAATCAAAGAGGTGGGAGCAGAAAAGGAAGAGAGGCAGGGAGATAGGCTGGAAAGGTATCCAGCACGAGTTCAGACAAAGCCTTGCAGGCCATGATTAGGAGTCTGGATTTTGTTCCAAGTGTGAGGAAAAGCCATTGAGGTTTCAAGGCATGAGACAGTAGTGAGCACTAGGGAACTTACAAATAGTCCAACATGACTGGACTGGCAGGTTCACACGAGAGATCATTAAGGAATGAACCAGAGAGGTCAGCCAGACACAAACAGCCCGGGAGGGCTGCCGGGATTTATCTCAAGCACAATGGAAGTGTTGAATCAACACCATCAGATTTGGATTTTGGAAAAATGAGTAGGCTTTTTGGAGGATGGATTAGTAGAATGGGAGAGTGGTATATGAGAGAGAAGGCAAAGTAAGGGCACAAAAAAGAAACTCAAAACAATCCAGAAGGCTGGTGTAGGGGTGCCTGGGTGGCTTAGTTCATTAAGTGCTGAACTTTGGCTCAGGTCATGATCTCACGGTTGGTGAGATCAAGCTCCACGTCTAACTCTGTGCTGACTGTGCACAGCCTGCTTCAAATCCTTCATCTCCTTTTCTCTCTGTCCCGTTCATACACATTCTATCTAAAAGATAAAATAAGCATTAATAAAAAAAAAAAAGAAGAAGAAGTCTGGTGAAATCATCCAGTTCAGAGCTGACGACCAGGCAGGTGCGGTGAAACAGGGCACTAAGTGAAGTAGAACAAAGTGTGATTGGATTTGGGGGGTGAGGGAGAAGGAGGAGAATGATTTTCTTCTCCCTCTGAGTGGTCTTGTCCATTCCCATGAACTGAAACACCAACCTCAGGAAGTAACTCCCTTAGGTATATCCCCAGCCCAAATCTCACCACTGAGCCCTCATCCCCAGCTGCCTCCTTGGCTTCTTGGTTGCCTTGCAGAAATCTGTGCATTCCAACACACGCCTCCTCCCATTCAGCCTTTCTCACATTAGCGACAATACTATCCACACAGCTGATCAAGCCAGATACGCACCTGAGAGTTTGAACATGACTCTTCCCTCCCTCCCCATGAGCACTCTGCTGCAAGTCCTAACATTTTAAAATGTATTTTGAATCTGTTCACACTTGTTAGATCCACTGCCACCAGCTTAGCCATAGGGACTGTCATCTGTGGCTCAAGCCGTGAGTCCAAAAAAGCAATGCAGAAGACAATTCAGCTCCAGAAAATACCAGAACTTCTACTTATATTTATTGTGGCATATCCTTTGTAACTTATTTTCTTGTGTTTATTTCATAGTATACATTCTACATTAGTGTGGCAGTGTTGATAAGAACGGCCAACGTGTAATGAAACCTACCATGAACGAAACCCTGTTCTAAGCACCATTCATTACTTAGCTCAGATAACTGTCCCAACAAGCAGGTGAGGTTGCTGTTATTATTATAAAACTGATTTTTGCCAATGGGAAAACTGATGCGCAAAAGTTATAAATACCACAATATCGCACAGCAGAGAGCGCCTGTGGTGGACAAAGAGATGGGCTGTGTTTATGTCCCTTGAAAGGACATGATAAGCACTAGTTGTTCATTCTTCCTGCTGCTCTCAGCTCTTCCCAGTGCAGCTCCAGCAAGGTGTCTGAGACAGGGCATGGCACAAAGAGCTGGCATCTCCATCCACAGTGGGATTCCTCTAACGGACTCCCTCCCACAACACACTCCTGCGGGCAGGCAGAGACTCCATCAAATGGCTTCATAGTTCTGGAAGCTTCCTCTGCCAGGTCCTGCTCATTCCCCTCCCAAGGTTACTCCTCCATAGAGTCCAAACTGCATCTAAATCTCTACTTCCTGGTACACCCAACAGACACGGTGGCAAAGCCAGGACCCATTGCCTGGACAATGTTGAAGACTCTTTGTGCACCCCCATTATCTTGTCCCTTTATCTGTCTTTGCATCTGGCACACTGCATTGACGTTTTTGGTTTCTGAGTCTGGTGCATGTGTGTGTGTGTGTGTGTGCGTGCGTGCATGTGCACAGGTGTATGCACGCATGCAGCCATGCATCAAAATATATATAACATGAAATTTGCCATTTTAACCATTTTGAAGTGTGCAATTCAATGGCTTTAATTATCTTCACACTATTATGCAACCATCCCCATGCTCTGATTTCAAAACTTTTTCATCACCCCAAACAGAAACTCTGTGCCTGTTAAACAATAACCTGAGTCTGCTTTTTAGACGCCAAAATTAAACTGAGTTCCGTCATGACAGGGATTCTATCTGACTCATTTCTTTTTGTAGCTTCTGGTAGGACCTGGCATATACTAGGCATCAAGGATATTGCTTGCCAGACTGAAGAATTATAAGAAAATTTCTTCTGAGGTATCAGGAAAAACTTGGACGAGGTAACACTTCATTGGAATCTTGAAAGATTTCAGGAGGTGGACAGGAGGGAAAGGCATCCCAGGCTGAGGGAAGAGGAGGCCAGGGCAAACTTTGCTCATTGCCAATCTGAAGTCAGTGTTCCCTCCTAGAACTGCAGTTTTCTTTAGGGCAGCCAGGCTCACAACTAAAATGTATATACATTTTCTAGGCGCTCATTCCTTTCCTTCAGATCCAGATGGCCACGTAACCATTGTAGCCAAGGAGACGTAAGAAAAAGACTAATGGTGACTTCTGGGGATGCCTCACATTCCTGAAATGGGTATTGCCAATTCCTCTTTGTTTTCGTTCCACTTTTTCGCATCTGGAATGTAGATGGAGTGACTGGAACAATACTAGATATCTTGCAACCCTGAAAAATTGTGGAGTCCTTGGTTCTGACACCCTGAGCCACTGAATTAGCAACTCTAGACTTCTGTGTGTGTGTGTGTGTGTGTGTGTGTGTGTGTGTGTGTGCGTGCGCGCGCATGCACACATGTGCATATGTGTATACTTCCTGCTTGTGAAACTTGCCTGAGATTTTTTTGTTATTTCCATTTAATATAAGTCTTAACTGATATAATGGCCAGTGGTTTTAGAAGCAATGGCAAGCCTGGAAAACAAGACTAAGTACGGCCTCAAGAGCCAAAGGTGGCTTTGGCCACCAGAAGAACTTCTGCCTCCTCTGCCTCAGGGAACGGGCAGCCAAACGTGGAAGCTGCCTCTGCAGCAGCTGTCTGCCAGGATCAGGAAATCACCCAGACCAGCAAAAGCCACAATCTAGAAGTTAAAATGACCAGGAAGCCACCACAATCCAGAAGTGTCTCAGGGGAGTCAGACCTCCCATGCACTTGTCAGCAGAGCCACAGAAGCAGGCAGGCGAGGCCGCCCTGTCATTCCATCTTCCAAAGGCTGCCTGAGTACATCTGACTGATGGAACGCATCCATGTCCAGAATTTGTACCACAAAAGAACCTGGGAAATGTGGTCTTTAGCTTTCCAGTCAATACATGTTAGAAGGAAGGTGGAGGAGATATTGAATGCCGTGGATGACATCTGCCACAGCCCGGGACAGAGTTGTTCTCCTTCTTCGCCTGGCCCAGTATTGCTCAACCTCCAGGTCTGGGGTCAGACTTCACTTGCTTGAGAAAGCATTACCTGAACCCCCATTCTAATTAGATGCCCCACTTCTTTGCTGAAAATACCCATTCCATTCTGCAATTTTCCGTTAGAGATTATACATTCACCACCCTCCTACTCTAAGAGCTTGTCTGTCTTTCCTGAGAAACCCCACGATAGCAGAGACTGTATGTCTTGCTCACTCTGGGGTCGTCTGGAGTTTGCCCAGTGCATGGAACACTGTAGCCTCTTGGTATGAAATGAAAGACTGTATGGCATGAGTAAATGAATGGATGCCCAAAGGAGAACACGGGGGTAAGCACTGTAGAACAGTGTGTCTGTGTCGTGAGGCAAATACAGACATCAGTTGGAGGAAAGCTCTGACATGGGAGGGGGATTCCGTCTCTGTGATTTGTTTTGCAGAGGTGGATACACTGAAGTATAAAGTATGGCAGACCTGGCTATCATCTGGAAAAAATCCATCACCTCTCTATAAGGTTCAGCAGCAGGCTTGAACGGAACCAGATGTTCCTAAGAGAAGGGCATTTCCCTTTCACTGGTATCTGTCTCCAATAAGAAACATTGGTCCGCAGAGAACTTGACTCTGAGGAGCCTGGAGATGAATGAGATGCCCAGAAGCCTAAAAGATGCAGGAATAGTCTTTGTTTAGAGGTTGCCCACAGCCTAGTCTTCAGAACAGACTGAATCTCCGAGAAGGAACATTTCCCATACAGCTCTGGGACAGGGATGTTTTGAATGCAGATTCACGTCTCCAAGGACGTGACACCTTGTTCCCCTGTGGGGCCTGGATCTGTGTGGAAGCCTAGTGACAACACCGAAACATTTACTTCTCTGAAGAAAGAGCTGAATGGCAGCTACGTGTTTGGCACAGTAATGCTTAGGCTCTGGCTCAAAATCAGTCTATCCGAAGCTCATTCCCTCTAAATAGAGGAACCAATTGCATTGGATGGACCAAGGTCTTGTGCCAAATGAATGCAGAGTCCCTTTTGGGATTCCCAGCCCCTCTGCCTCTTGTTCCAAAAAAACTGATTACAATGGAAATTGTTAGCAAAGTGAGTTTAGTAACAGCCCAAAGGCAGCAAAGTCCAAGGGAGAAACCAGGGCTCATCCAGGGAGAACCACTGCTTTGAAGCTTAATCTTGATACTTGTTGTCTAGGGTCACACTTCTCCCAAAATCCACTACCACGGTCAATAAAAGTAAAGTTTGCAATATCAAGGTCACATACAAAAGAGGTATTAATTAGAACTTTATAATATGTGTGTATGCATATGTATACATATAATGTAAGAATGGAATACAGTTATTTATAAAACATGAATAGGTAGCAGTCATGGTCATGTCAGATGTTGAGGACTCACTTATGCCTCACTCTCATTTGATCTCATTATTGATCCATTCACCTCCAATCCATACCACCATGAATCCTCCTGCCTTGCTTACGAATCTATGAAACATTTATTTTTTTCCCTTTCAGTGCTAGTGTTTTCTTTGCTGCTACGTTCTTGGTTTAGAATAGTCATGAAGAGTAGAGCTCTGGAGTCAAACTTTGTTAGTTTAAATTCCAGTTCTACCACTCGCTGCCGTGTGACCTAGGAAAATCAACCTAATTTTTTCCTGTCCCAGCTCCTACCTTGTAAAATGGAGATTAAAATATCTCTAACCATGTGGAATTGTTGTGGGAGTTGAAAAGAGTAATCTATATGGCATTTAAAACAATGCTTGGCATATTGTAACTCCTCAATGATATTCATTATCCTTCTTATAAATTGTTATTATTAATATTCATGTGTAGCACTCTTTTACTGTTTAGAGGCATAGCTTTCATAGATTTTTAAAAAATATTTTTTAATGTTTATTTATTTTGAGAGAAAGAGACAAGAGTGTGAGCAGGAGAGGGGCAGAGAGAAAGAGAGGGAGACACAGAAGCAGGCTCTAGGCTCTGAGCTGTCAGCCCCGATGTGGGGTTCTAACTGATGAACTGTGAGATCATGACCTGGGCCGAAGTCAGATGCTTAACCAACTGAGCCACCCCAGTGCCCGGGCATGTAACTTTTAATAATACTTTTTCTCCCTTCATGCCCACTAAATGGAGGTGTCTATTTTAAAAATACCAGTTTGAAAAGGTACTGCTTTGTCACAGTAGGGTGCCAGTGTCATTGGCTGGCTCTGTCCTGGGAAAGCTGTGAGGCTGTCTTTCCTTCCCATCAGCCCTGCTTGGTCTAGGGCTCTGCCGTATCTCTAGGATGCCCCAGGAGCCTCCAGTCTGAACCTCCTACCACCAGTCCCGTCCTTCGAGGTCCACTCATCTTCTGTGCTGTTTTCCACTGTGGTTTTTATGAAACACAAATATGCTTGCCTAACGTCAGTATTGGGCTTTTTTTTTCAACAACCAGATAAAATTCAAACTCTTCAGGATGGCTCATAAGCTTCTCCTCTCCTGGGTCAAATCCCTCAATTATTAGTGCAGGGTAAGCTGAAAGAAGGCAGGGGATCTTATATCTCTTACTCATTACTTTATCCTCAGGACCAAGACCAGGACTGGCATCTAGCAGGCACTTAATAAGTATTTGTGGAAAGAAGGGAAGAAGAGAGGAAGAGAAAGTCAGTGGAAGAAAGGAAGGAAAGCAGGAAGTTAGTTCCTGTATCCCCCTGTACTTCACTTAACGTAATGATCCCTTGTAGTTTGAAAGCTTCCTCGTGAATGGTAAGGTGCATGGAGGTAGTGGACGCACCATGTGCACTACTCCTAGTACAGTGTCTGGAATAAAGCAGGTGCTCCAAAACATTTCTAAACTAAGTGAATTAATTAATAATGTGGTAAGTGTTTAAGACACAACCTCAGAGGGATAAAAGCCTGAAAGAAAGGCCTGTTGATTCCTTGGAGTTTAGGGGTGGAAATGGGAAGAAGACTGGACATGAATGAGTCCTTGCATGGTGATGCCAATGGCTTCTGTTTTTGGGTCCAGCCTCGCGGGAGTCTGAGTGACTCACCCCCTATTAGGGCTCTGGCCCTGGAAGATTGAGTCCTTTGCTCGGTCCCGATATCCCTTTTGTGTATCCAGTTTTCTTATTTGGCACTGGTATCCTCCAGCCCTGCTAGTTTTTTTCCAAGAGAGTGAGTCTTTTGAAGCGATGCATGGACTGCCTTGCCTAAGCCTCCTGGAATGTGACCTCATTCCTTCCCCAGGTCAGTCCCCTCATTAAGCAGCCTGCCCAGTCCTGCTCCATCAGGCAGCCTGCCAGGCATGCACTTGGCATAGGAGTGCCGATTCAGGCACCAATGCACCCTTTACTATTTAAGAGCATGGACTTCAGACTCAAACAAACCAGATTTTTGGATCCTGAACCCATCACTTATTAGCTGTGTGGTCTTGAGCAAGTCACTGCCTTGATTCAATCATCTGTAAAGTAGAGCTAATAATAGTGCCTAGTTCATAGCATATTTGTGAGGATTAAATCAGATATGCCATAAGCCTATACCATAGGGAGCTCAAAAATAGATAGGTGTTATTTTTCTGCTGAAGGACTTTTCTTATCCTTGGCAAGTCATGAATTTCTTCATGAGGGATGGAGCAGCGGTGAAGGGAGAGAAGGGGAAGGGGAGGTAGCATGTATGGAATGCTTATGATGTACCAGGCACTGGGGTGGCATGTCCGCACCAGCTATCTCCCCCATACCAACCAATAAGCCTGTTGCCATGTCTAACATTAGCCCCATTTTCCAGCAGAAGGAGTGCAGATTATAGAGTAGACAAACTGTTGGAATGCAGGCTCTAGAATGCGTTTGCCATGTGAGTCTGGGTAAGGCTCTTTCCCTCTCTAGGCCTCAGTTCTCCACCAGTGTGGCAGTTCCTATGTGATGGGTTTTTTTGTGGGGGCTGAATGAGCTAGCGCTATATAAAAATGCTTAGCCAAATCAGGCTCGATATATGTGACTTTCTTCGTTCCCAAGGGGACCCCTGGTTAAGAGCAGGGTTTGAATGGAGGGAAGGAGCCCATGTGGACATGCCAGGAAGAGGCACCCCAGGGCATCACGATTCTGGAGGGGACACATTTCTTTGACTCCCCAGAGAGGTAGGCTGCTATAAACACCATGAATGGATGTCCCTATTGGGCTGGCACAAAGATGCTGATGGCTGGCCACCTCCATCCCTGACCTTCGGGTTTATTAATGAGTAACAATAATCACACCAAATTGTAAGCTGAGGTCCTCAAAAGCAAAAATTGCATCTTTTTTCATCTTTTGCACCCAGCACAGAGTCTGACCCTAGAAGGCGCTCAGAGGGAGCTAAACAAGTGAAAGCACTCTGCAAAGAGCTGTTTCTAGGTTGAATCCAGCTGCACTTGATGATCACACACACACACACACACACACACACACACACACACACACAGAATGGACAATCCTCTGTCAGTTTCCATTCCATTTTGTACCAAAGACAGAAGCTTGTACTAATGCAGGCAGGGGAGAAGAACCGACCTGGGGGCAGGGTCCAGGTTTCTTTTTTTCTTTGTTTTTTTTTAAATTTTTAAATGTTTTATTTATTTTTGATAGAGAGAGACGAAGCATGAGAGGGGAGGGGCAGAGAGAGAAGGAGACACAGAACCGGAAGTAGGCTCCAGGCCCTGAGCTAGCTGTCAGCACAGAGCCTGATGCGGGGCTCGAACCCACGAACATGAGATCTGACCTGAGCCGAAGTTGGAGGCTAAACCGACTGAACCACCCAGGCGCCCCATCTTTTTTTCTTTGTTTTTAATGTTTATTTATTTTTGAGAGAATGAGAGAGACAGAGCACCAGTGAGGGAGGGGCAGAGAGAGAGAGGGAGACACAGAAACCGAAGCAGTCTCCGGGCTCCAAGCTGTCAGCACATAGCCCTACACAGGGTTCAAACTCACAAACCGTGAGATCATGACCTGAGCCAAAGTTGGAGGCTCAACCGACTGAGCCACCCAGGTGCCCAGGTTTCTAATCTTGGTGCAGCTCTGCTTGCTGTCTGATCTCGGGCAAGTCACTTCCCCAACGTGGGCCTTTGTTTCCCCCTCAGTAAAAGGAAGCAGTTGCGAATAGAGGGGGTCCCCTCTAACTCACAAACTGTGATTGCATTTGTGTCTGGAGTTTCCCCAGTCAGAGAAGATAGGCATGGGCAGTGGGTGGCTGAGCTGGCAGAACTGGCCACCTTATAGGTACAAGAGTCAGGGCTTTCCCAATACCCCAGAGCTGGAAGATGGCAGAATGCTCCAGAACCAGAACATAGGTACCTCTCTCTTTCCTGTGCTTCTGCCCCTCCTCAATAACTGAGGGCTGTGGTCCCCATTCCAGCTCCTCCCTCCTGTCTCTGCCCTGTGATGCTGGCATCTGACTTGAGGCTTCCCTGAAAATAATTAGAGCTTTTGCTGCTTTTCCTACTTAAGCCGGATGCGGATGCACAGCCCTCTGCAACAGGGAGGAGCAGGGAGGCTCCATAACACCTTGGCAGTGTTGACTTATTTGTAACAAACAGGTTGGCTGAGTTGGGTGGCCAGCACCTTGTTTCCCGTTGTGATTTGTGCCACGTGGAGGTAATCCTGGTATTTGAAAAAGTCCTGGTTTGGGACAGCAGAAACTAGCACTTATGCTGGGCCATGTGGTGCTCTAAGGGTGAGCAAACTATAAACCAGGGGCCAAATGCTGTGTTTGTATGACCACCTGCGCGTATATGGTTCGTGACCTAAGAATGTATTTTACATTTTTGTTTCTTTCTTTAAAAAATTTTTTTTTAAATGTTTACATATTTTTTAGAGAGAGAGAGAGAGAGAGAGAGAGAGAGAGAGAGTGAGTGAACATGAACGGGGGAGGGGCAGAGAGAGAGGGAGACACAGAATCTGAAGCAAGCTCCAGGCTCCCAGCTGTCAGCACAGAGCCTGATGCAGGGGCTTGAACTCATAAACTATGCAGTCATGACCTGAGCCAAAGTCCAATACTCAACCAACTGAGCCATCTAGGCACCGCTGTATTTTACATTTTTAAATAATTCTACAAGTATGCCCAGAACAGCCATGGAATTTGCCCCTTTGTTGCCAACAAAACTTAAAATATTTACTATCTAGCCTCTTTCTACAAAAACAGTTTGCTGATCTCTGCTCTAAGTTTTTCACAAGATGAAGTCCTAATCCTCGCAGTAACCTTATGAAGTAGGTAACTATTATTCCCCTTTTACAGCTGAGAAAACAAGAAGCCGAGAGGAATTAAGTGTTTTACTGAAAATCAAACAGCTGGCAAATGGTAAGGTCAGGCTTTGAACTCAAGCAGCTGGTTTCTGCATTCCTTCTTAAAACCAAAGGAATGTTTTCACTAACTGGCTGTGTGTGACCTTGAAGATGTCATTGCATGATCTCTGCTAAATGAGGCGAAGCCACTGAACTCCATCAGAGATTCTAGGTTGAGGGTGGGAGGGTCCTTGAGATAAACTCCTGGGAATCAGAGATACCACCACTGGAAACCTAATCAGGTTACTTTTTGTGCAGTTATGCTTACTTGAGGAGAGAATCTGTCACTTTCCTCAGATATGGATTCCATGACTCAAAACTAGGACTACGGGACTAGTCATTTCGAGGTTTAACGTTCTTTGATGTTACCAATTTGGGTTTTCATCTTTGTCCTTCAAGTGTTACCTTTTTAGGCTGCCCAAATGTTATTTCTTTCAGTCGTCTTTTTTACGTGCATGTGACCTATTGGATTGTGTTTTCCCCTCACCTTCTCCCCTCAAAGCTCTATGTACTCATCTCTGAGAAAAATGAGAAAAAGCCAACATACCAAAGAGTGAGGTTTTTCTACTGATGTATTCTGTAACAAGGTGAATAACCCATGTTGGGGGAAGGGCAGGAACTGTACTGCATAACCCTTTATTGTAATATTTTGTGTTTCTATGGCATCTGTTCAACAAATATGTATTGAGCCCTGACTAGACGGTCATTGCTGTGTGGACTGTGAGCTCCTCAGTCAGGGGCTAGGGGCTATTTGCCCTTCAGCCCCTCAGCTGAGTACAGACCTGGCACAAGGTAGGCACTCGTAAGCACTAGAAATGAACTCTTGATGCCTGGCTGCTTGGATAAAGAGATGGTGAATGGGTATTTGAGAAATCAGTAGTGTGGGTGGGGAAAGGAGGTGCATGGGGCCAGGCAGGTTGGTTCTGTTGGCATTCCCTTGGGTTTCCAATTGGCAGCCTTCTGTGTTCTGGGAGAAACTTTGGAGGGCAGTCTTCATTTTCCCAACAGTCACAGTTTCAAAGGTTATAGCTGAAGGTTAGCTGACAGAGTCAGGACTTCCCACATGAATCCAATTTCTTGCATCCCACTTAGGCCAGAAGAACAACCGGAGCTTCCTAGTCCTTTGTCTTAGACCCAGACATTCCCGCATTGAAGAACAATGAGGTCTCCTCTCTCCCGCCTTCTTATTCTCCCAAGACTTCTGAACTTTTCCTCTCTCCCACTCCTCCTTGCCTCCACTTCCGTCCGCAGTGAATGTCTAGTGACTCACGCTGCTGAGTGTAGGAGTGCAAGCCCCTCCGCACAGCCGGCTCCTGCACTGATGGGTCTGGAGACACCGCCAGATAAACAGCTGCACAGGCAGGGACGAGCAGAGGGCAAACCACAGCACAGGACAGGGCAGGGATGCCCATGCCTGTGGGAAGGCAGTATAAGAGCTAAGGAAAGTGATTGCTGTCAGGAAGGCTGGAAGTGTCCTGCTTTCGAGCCTTGGACAAGCCACTAACCTGTGCCCGGCTGGACTTCCTTCATCTGCACAAGGTGTGTAATGCTTGGTCTGCTCCCCTCAGTGGGTGAGTTCAGCCAAGATGCCAGAAAGCAAAACTGTAAGTTATCCTATAAAATCGAAGGCGTATCATTACTTGGATTCAGTTAAGAGATTATTCGGATGATCTGATTCAGTAGCTACAGATGAAAAAGAAAGTGGCGATGTGGTTTAAACTTGTAGAGGAGTGAATTTGTACAAAGGTGTTGTGGAGGCTAAAACGTCTGTGTTCGGGAAACTCACAAGGTCTGTAGCAGTATGGTATAACAAAGACCACAACCTCAGAACCAGACAAAAATGAGTGAATTCCAGCTCTGCCATTTCCTATCTATAGATTCTCCAGCAAGTGCCCTTTGGCAAGAGGTTCTTATTTGTGAGACAAGAAAAACAGAACCTACCTTATATAGATGACGTAAGGATAAAGATAACCCATGTGAGCAGCTGGCCCTCAACAGGCTCTCTGTATATTGTACATCTTACACATACTGCCCAGATGCCATCTGTTCCAAGAAAAGAGGGAATTAGTAGATAGGTGGGGGACAGTTGGGGCTACACCTACCCTCCTAGACAGAGGAGAAAGGTGGTCAACAGAAACAAGCCTTCCTTCATGACTTTCCACAGGATCCTCGTCTGGTATCTTCCGAGACTGCCTCGTTTCATAACATCATGTGTTGAACTACATACAATACTATGCATTGCTCTGAGAATGGAAATTCAGATAGTTTGTGAAGCTCACAAAGGCACAGAGTTTCCTTGAATACTATGATGAACTTTCTCATGGGGCTGGTTGAGACTGGGCTGAGCTGTCTTGTGGGGAGGATGGCTGATTCACCACCAAAGCAGCACATAAGCGCCTGTTCAGGAGTTGGAGAAGAAACTCCATACTTTGGGTGGGAGCCTGGGATAAAGGACCTCTGATGTCCGTCCTTCTCAATAATTCTAAGGAGCATTGGGCCAGCATTGCCCAAGACAGGCAGGCTAGTTTGGGAGAGGCAGCAGCACATTTGAGACTTGTCGCCACTGCCCTCACTTTGGAAGGGCCTGAAGTGCTCAGAAACAGAACACCTCCACACCCCTGAAGGGAGCCTCACACCTCAGCCGGCCAGCTCTGGGAAAGGAAGCACCATGAGTCATCAACATGGGGTTGGAGAAATGTGACTGCCTTGCGGATGTTGTGATGAGATTTCCCAATCTCTCCTCATTTGCTGCCAAATCTCTCCAGAAACTCTCCCCAAGAGCCAGTGTACAGAGTGACTACAAAGTTATTGGGTGTTTTGTCGGCTTTTTCCTAAGTGTAAGACCCTTGGAAAAGAAGCCAGCTACCACTAAAGGTAGAGACCAGATGTGAGGGGAGGGGCCAGTTATGTTTGCAGTTAATTCCTGATGAGGAGGTCATGACAAGAAGATCATGAAGAGAAGGTCACAGGTAGGAGACACTGAAATGAAACTGTGACACACACTTTTCAGGTGAAGCTGCAGTCACTTTTCAAATCTTGATGGACTGTGAAAGTCAAGCAGAGCCACAGCGGGCACAGACAGCCTCTCCTAATAAATTGAGTGAGGCCCCCCCAACAAGCAGAGAAGCTATTATCTTTGCCAGAAAAGTGAGAAGATCTGACATTCTATCCTCTAGGCAGCCCAGACCCACTTTACAAACCACACCCACTTTACCAATCTTCCCTCCAATGCTCATCGAAGGCTGGTCAGCAAGACTAAACTTTGTCTTAGAAAAGTGCAGACGTCCCTGTCACCAGACCTGGGTTCAAGTCCTTCCTCCTCTGAGTCCTAGCAATGTGATCTTAATTAAGCCTCAGCTTCCTCAACAAGCGCAGGCAACAAGAGTAATTATTTTGTAGAACTGCTGGAAGGAGTATAGGGATCTATTTGTAAAGTGCGGGGCACAATGTTGCTGATCAATACATGGTAGTTCATATTAATAACAGAAGCCATGGAAATGGGGGAAAAAGACAATTAGAAGCCAAAACAGGTATTTTACCCCCAAATACTTCTTCTAAAATTTAATTTGAAGGATTGACTTGTTTTAAAAATGTTTTCATTATAAAGATTTTAATAAGAAGAAAATATAGAAAGTATAGCTGTCCCCTAATTCTTTTGAATTCTAATACTTTGTAATACCTTTTTTTTTTTACATTTTAAAAGAAATGAAACATTAAAGCTAGAATCATGTACTCTTATCTATTTTGTTGTCTGCACCCTCGCTCTCCAGCCCCTGGGCTGACTACCCATTCTTTCCATGGTTTCTCAGGGCCTCCTTCCTCCATTCTGAGCTAACAATCACCGCAGCCCACTTCTCTGTCTGTATTTTCTGCATTTTGGCTGAAGGATCACCTTCTTCCCCTAGGGCTCCAAGCTGCCTCTGAGAAGGAGGGGAAACCCTGACCAGCTGTCTTGCTTTGCCCCTTGTATCAGTGGCTGCTCCTGATAGAGGCCAGAGCTGACCATGGTCAGGCTAACGAGAGGAGTGAGGCGTCTTCCCAACCTGGCCCAGGAAGTTTCACAGATGTCACACCATGGAATCCCCACCATGTCACTAAGAGGCAACATCATCTCTGTTCTACAAAAATGGACACCAAGCAGAAAGACCTGCCCATGGCCTGACAGTGCAGAATTCAAACACAGGCTGTCTCACCACAGAATGCGACAGGACACTCTAGTGTGGGAAGAAGTGGTGGCTAATGACATAAGTCCTAGGGTTTCAGGTGCTGGCCCACTGCTGTGCCCTACACAAGTAGATTTTTTTTTTTTTTTTTTTGCTTTTTACAAAACCAGAACTTTCTAAGTAAGGCTAAGAAAGAAAAAGAAAAGACGCTCCCAGGAACATAAGATGAGACTCAATCCTCTTGACCCGTTCAGTCTTCTTCCATCTTTGTTAATTTGTACGTACATGTGCTGTCAGGAGACCCAGATTCTAGGCCTGGCCACACACAAGCATGTGACCATGATCAAGTCCTTCTCTTCTCCTCCCAAGGTCTCTGTTTCCACATCTGTAAAATAGGGGGCCAGGAGGACGAGGGCCCTGGGGCAGCTCCCCTCCCTAACAAACAGCTCCTTGGGCCTGATCTTCATCAAACCCCACAGTCACCAGCTTTGTGCAGAAATACTTAATGATCCCAGAGCATCCTCACACTCCTGAGATGGCTGATAATAACAGCTAAGGTTAATTCTACTTAGTATATGCCAAACACTGTGTTAGGTATTTTGTATTCTTTATCTTGAATGATTATAATAATTATAGATGGTAAGTATTTTTCCTACTAATCAACTAGAGTTTTGTTCTTGTGTTTTGTTTTTATAAATCACACCCTTAAATATAAAACTGATGAGCTGGTATTGGTCTCATACCAAGGAAAGTCAGATAATCAACACCAGTTTAGAAAACAAAGCGTAAGAATGTATGAGAAGTAGGAAGTTCAATTGAGGAAAAGCATGTTCATAATAACAAGGTGGGAAATTATCCTTTTCACAGATGTTGGGGAGATGTAGACATTAAGTTTTAAGATGTAGACATGAAATTTTATAATTAAGGAAATTGAATCTCGGAGGGGTGAAGTAACTTGTACAAAATCACACAGCCAGTGAGTTACATGAAGCCAGGATCTGAGCCTAAGTCTCACTAGGTCCAAAGTCCATTTTCCTTAAACCTCACTGGACTGCTTTCTTCCAGCATCCTTGTCTGCTTATAGACTAGTCAAACTGTATCCCTTCCCTATAGTCAGTCTGATGAAAGTTTGGGATCATGCATAAAAGCAAAAGTAACAGTTCATCATTACTCAGTCTTCCTTGAAAGTGGGTGTTTGAAGTTTGGGTTAGGGTGAGGATAGAGGTTCATGGCTAGAGTAGGCAATGAGAAATGGACTAGAAGAGAATTGAAATACTTACAATGAACACTCCTAGGAATGTATATTGATATTATAACAGTGGGAACAACCCACTGTTAATTAATCCAATAAATATTACTGAACCCCTAATATATGCTGGTGCTGGGGCTGTAGTGCTCAGATAAGGTTCTTGTTTGTCCCTAGTATACATTTGACAAGGCTGAGTTCATGGAATGCTTTAAATACTTGAAAATTAAAATTAAAAAAAAATACAAAGAGCTAAAGTATGTGATATTTTGCAGACCTAGGCAGGAAAGGGATGAAAGGAGAAGGGAGAATCAGAGCTAAGGCTGTGCTTACTCAATAAGCTCATCATAGGGGCACCTGGCTGGCTCAGTCAGTAAAGCATGTGGCTTTTGATCTTGGGGTTGTGAGTTCAAGCCTGATGTTGGGTGTAGAGCTTACTTAAAACAAAACAAAACAAAACAAACAAACAAACAAAAAACAAGGGGCACCTGGGTGGCTCAGTTGGTTGAGTGTCTGACTTTTGATTTTGGTTCAGGTCATGATCCCAGGGTCATGGGATTAAGCCCCACATCAGACTCCATGCTGAACATCGAGCCTGCTTAAGATTTTCTCTTTCCTGCTCCCTCTGCCCCTCTCCCCAATTTGTGCTCTCTCTAAAATAAACAAAAGACAAATAAAAACACATTAAAAAATAACAAAACAAAAAAATTACTCATTATTGGGGAAAGCCTGGCAGACCACAATTTAAGAAAGGAAAGAGCGGTGGGTCCCTCCATCTTCCACAGAGGAGACCGAGAATGGGCTGCTTGGATCCTCGTCCTTTAAACACTTACCATGGGTGAAAAAGGCCAAGGTTTAGAGACCTCAGAGCTCTAGCCTGGGCAAGACCCAGCCATCTGGGGCAGACCTGGCTCAGCAGTCAAAGACACCATTGTGGACATCGCTCCGCCCTGAGAACCCTTCCCCATTAGCTTTCCTCCCGCCAGCCTGGGGAGCACTGGAGTAACAGGCAGGTAGCTCTGCCATGTGTAGACTGTGGCTACCTAGTCAGGAGCTGGAAAAGTAAAAAGATGGAATATTTAAAAAAATTAAAATGCAACCTGACAATTTTACAGTGTCTTATACTGTATAAAATTTTGGTATCTACTGTCTCATCTATTTTAGATTTGGTCGTTGGAATGCCTCATGAAATAGAGAGATGCTATTATCACCCTTTTACACATGGGCAGACAGAAGCCCAAAAAAATTAGTGTTGCTGCTCTGTCACAGGATTTAGGAGAGCACAGAGAGGGAGCACTCCCTGAGTGTGATACACAGGGCCTATCAGGGGAGGCTTCTTGGAGGTGATCCAAGGGCTCAGTAGAAACACACAATTACGCACTAAAGAGGTGAAGGGAGACTACCAGCATATGCCTTTATTAAAGGCTTGAAAATGTGAAGAAGACTGGAGATACTAGAATCAAGATGAGGATGATGATGGTGGTGGCGGTGGCCATGAGAGCAGCTGACACTTGGTTAAGTGACTGACTTGATTTCAGCTCAGGTCATGATCTTGTGGTTTGTGGGTTTGAGCCCTACATTGGGCTTTGCACGGACAGTGCAGAGCATGCTTCTGATTCTCCCTCTCTTTCTGCCTCTTCTCTGCTCTCTCTCTCTCTCTCTCTCTCTCTCTCTCTCTCTGCCCCTCCCCTGCTCCCATGCACATGCTCTCTCCTTCTCTCTCTCAATTAAATAAGTAAGTAAGTAAGTTAAGTAAGTAAAGAACCTGAAAAGAGAAACAGAGACAGTCAGGGTAGAGAGCCAAGGAGCATTCCCACAATGTCTGGTGCTTGTGGGTAAGAAATTGCCCCTCATGTGACTCTGCTTTCTCTACCTGTAAATACAGAATGATGTATTTCCACCTGCCTGGCTCAGGAATTGCTTGAAAAATTAATGGGGCAGAGGCCTCGCTGGCTTTCATGTGCTAAACAACACCCTTGTGCTACTGCTGGTGTTCATTAAATGCTGAACACATAAAATGTGCTTTGAACGAGGAGCTGGGAATAATTACAGCTTGCTAATTATTGTTAATTTTACCACAGCTTTGAAACCCTGCACTTTCTCAATGATTCAAAAAAGAGATTGCAACCCCTCCATCCCATTAAAGTAGCCAGACAGATGCCGACCAGCAGTTTCCCACAGTCTCCATCCTTTCCTCACTTACAGTGGTTCAGCTACTTCCATGGGACACAGAAAAAGAAAAGCAACGCTTTACTCTTTTGGAAGCTAGTTGTACAAAGAATCCCTTACATAGGCGTGCTTGTTCTTTTTAAGAACTAGTTCCTTTTTGTCTGCCGATACTGAGTTCATGTACAAGTATTACTTGTTTCTGTGTGAATCTGTATGTGTAAAGGAAAAAGGTGTTTAACAGAACTTCTGATGCACTGGACACCAAGACACCTGGGTTTTACTCATGATTTGGTGAGTAACAAAAACTGCTCCCTAACTTTGTTTCCGTACACATTGATGTAAGGTTTCATAACTGCCAGGCAGAATACCAAAGACCCCTTCAAAGAATCTGAGGATTTTGACGGCTGAATGACTTTACGTCGCGGCCTCAACTGCATCGCTTATAAAATGGGTCTGAAACACTGTCTATAATACGTGTCAGGGCCGAGGAGAGGATGAGATAATGCTGGTGAGCTGTAAACGGTGCAACTGACTGCTTATAAGAGCTGGCGGTAGGGTAGCGATAGGGGCGTGGGAAACAGCACGAAGGGGAAGCGGGTAGGGGACGAAAGCGAGACGGTCTGGCGCGCCTTACTTTTCAATGAAATTCCTAAGAATTCAGGTCCAGGAGGGCAGCCAGGACGCCGACGGAGGTCCAGCTGGAGGCCGCACGGACCGCGGCCCCGCCCCAGGTGGGGCCGGGCGGGCCGGGGGCGGGGCCCCCGCAGCCCGCAGCCCGCAGCCCGCAGGTGAGTATCGGTTTTCTTCTCTCGGGCTTTCGGTCCGGAGGAGGCGGGAGCAGCCACCGCTCCCCTGATCCTATCGCGGGCGGCGCAGGGCGGGCTGTGCCTTCCGTGGGACGGTGACGGGGGGCGGGATGTGTCACCCAAATACCAGAGGGTGAGTTGGCCGAACCAGCCGGGCAGGTCGGGCGGAGTATAAGAGCGGGAGGGAGCGGCCCTCGGCAGATGCCCGGAGACTGTCCCAGCGCAGAGCCAGAGCCCCGCACGCAGAGTCCCCAGCGCCTGATCCGCCCGCGTCCCGTCTGCGCTCCGCGTCCCCACCATGGCCCGGAAGCCGGGCCTCGCGCTGCCATCGCCCCCGCTGCTGCTGCTGCTCCTGGCGGCGGCGACCGGCCCTGTGGCCGCGCAGGACAACTGCACGTGCCCCACCAATAAGATGACCCTGTGCCGCGCGGACGGCCCCGGCGGCCGCTGCCAGTGCCGCGCGCTGGGCTCGGGCTTTCCGGTGGACTGCTCCACGCTGACCTCCAAGTGCCTGCTGCTCAAGGCGCGCATGAGCGCCCCCAAGAGCGGCCGCGCGCTCGTGCGGCCCAGCGAGCACGCGCTCTTGGACAACGACGGCCTGTACGACCCCGACTGCGACCACGAGGGCCGCTTTAAGGCCCGCCAGTGCAACCAGACGTCGGTGTGCTGGTGCGTGAACTCCGTGGGCGTGCGCCGCACAGACAAGGGCGACCTGAGCCTGCGCTGCGACGAGCTGGTGCGCACCCACCACATCCTCATCGATTTGCGCCACCGCCCGGCCGCCCGCGCCTTCAACCACTCGGACCTGGACGCCGAGCTGCGGCGGCTCTTCCGCGAGCGCTACCGGCTGCACCCCAGGTTCGTGGCGGCCGTGCACTACGAACGGCCCACCATCCAGATCGAGCTGCGGCAGAACACGTCGGAGAAGGCACCTGGAGACGTGGACATCGGCGACGCCGCCTACTACTTCGAAAGGGACGTCAAGGGCGAGTCGCTGTTCCCGGGCCGCGGCGGCCTCGACGTGCGCGTGCGCGGCGAGCCCCTCCTGGTGGAGCGGACGCTCATCTACTACCTGGACGAGAAGCCCCCCGAGTTCTCCATGAAGCGTCTCACGGCCGGCCTCATCGCCGTCATCGTGGTGGTCGTGGTGGCCCTCGTCGCCGGCGTGGCTGTCCTGGTGATCAGCAACCGGAGGAAGTCGGGGAAGTACAGGAAAGTGGAGGTCAAGGAACTGGGGGAGTTGAGAAAGGAACCGAGCTTGTAGGTACCGGCGGAGCAGGGTGGGTAGGGCGGGGTACCCAGACCAAAGTGAGCCATACTTCTTGACTCGTGGCCGAAAGGAGACTTTTCTCTTTTCCAATTCCTGCCCCCCCCCCCCCCCCCCCCCCGCATCAAGTTTAATAGATTCTGGGCTCAGGGTCACTTCTTTCTGACTTCTGCCTTCAGAGGAAGCATTTCTAAACTTGCTTCCCATTCAGTCCAACACGAAACCTGACTCGAAGAGTAAAGAAAGTTTGGCGCAGGGTTCTAAGAACCACGTGTCTGTATTGCCATCCAGCATCGTTTGCAATCGATGTTGAAGGCTTAAATGCGCTTAGGTGGGGGGAACGGCGCTTTTACTGTGCTGGGTTAAGTTATTTGATTAGCTCCACTTGTGTCCTGGCCTTGCTGCTGAGAAGAGGAGTTCGCCAATTGAGCCCGTGTAGCGTCCTCATTTGCTGTCGTTTGTATTACGACCACATGTGCTTGTCACCGGGAAAGAAGCCTGTCTCAGCTGCCTGGACGTAGTGAAATGTCTTTGTTTGAGGGCGGACTCTGCCCTCGAAACTTCGCGTCTGTTCTTCGGCCCGCCCTTATTACAGCTGGTATTAGTAATGTTTCTTTTGTAAAGTGTTTGTACATATTTTGTCGTTGAGAATGCGAATGTGATTTTTTTAAAACACGAATGTAATAAAATATGGAAAAGGCACAAACCAAAAGATGGAGTTTTTGAAAACTTGCTCCAGATTTATATCACTTTCAGGTCCTCTCATTTCCCTGGGCTCGGATTTCTTATTTCATATTCTAACATCTTTTTTTTTTTTTCTTCTTCCAGGAGCAGGTATTTCATTTTGCTGCTCCGGGGTTTCCTGAGATGCATTTACAGGCTGGTATAAATACTGGCTTTTCTAAATAAGATTGTTTGGAAGCCTCCCTCAGACTGAGGGTGGGTCTGAAGGAGGAGGCTGAAAGTAGCTGCTGTTGTAGGGTGAGGGGACCAGCTTTAAGTTCTCTGAAGAATCTCCAGGGGAGAAAGAAATGCAGTAGTTCTTTGAATGTCAGTCCTTCGAAGTAGTGGTATTACGTCCATTCAGCCCCTGGCAGTTTACTTAATTGCCAAGTATTGTGACTCCCAGACAGGTTAAAGGATACCTTCATGTAGTTAGAGCAAATCTGTAGTAGGCCCTACGCTCTGGCTGTGGAAGTTGGGAGGGGGGAGGTGGCACACGCCCAGGTTGTTTTCCTAAAATTTCACTAGTAATACACTTTAAAAACTTCTGCTTCCCATTAGCTGTAAAAACTGGCAACCTGTCTCTTTCATGCTTATTTCCTGTGTTTCATTCCTTCTCATTCATATATGTGACGTGGAGTGTGTTAGAAGGTCACTGTTGGGCAGCCTATAGGTAAACTAGTTAGGGCGGTTTCTGGGAAATTGGAGCAACAGTGGGTGTGCACAAAGGAGGGAGTGGTTGCTACACCTGACAGCAAATAGGCAAATCCGGGACCTCAGGTTCTTCCCCTGGAATCCATCTCTGGTGCCTCCTCTCACGCCTACTCTGTGGTTTAGGGCTACCCCACAAAGGCGGAAACACCAATAAGGTTTCTTTCAGCTGTGGCCTTCCCAGCGTAGGGCTGTGGCTGACCGTCCCTAAATCTGTAAACACACTTGCTAGGGCAACACTCCCTCCAGCCCCTCCACCCCCAAAGGCCTTTCTGGTTCTGATGGGACTTCAGGAGACTTCAGGAGAGCGGGGGAGAGGATGGATGTAGGCTGGCTTCCTCAAAGTGGAAGGGCCCAAGGCCAGAATGGGAACTGTAACAGTGTGAGACTCCACTCATCCAGCTTCCCAGAGTCACCGGATCGCCTTAGCTCAAGGGAGCTTGGCCATGACCTCAAACCTAGCCCCCCACTTTACAGATGGAACAGGCGAGTGATTTCTTGAGATGAATGTTTCCGTGGCACAGCTGGAAACTAGACAGTCTGGCGTTCCCTAGTCCAGTATTCTTTTTACTACACCAGACTGCCACTGTTTCAAGAGTCACTTCAAAAAACTCACTTGACTGCCTGCAAAATAAACAGATTAAGGAGTGAGTGGGCAGCTAAACAGAGGAAAAAGCCCTGAAAATGCCAATTTCTTCACAGACTATCCGTTCTGGATAATTTCTAAATTTCTGCATTAATTCAAGGCTAAGAGTCTTTGCACTGTTGCACTTAATACTTCACAAAAGCACTTTGTACATGAATCACCTTTGAGACATTGGCTTCCTGGAAATAACCCAAGTGATGACAAACCCAGGTTCAAATCCTTCTCTACCAGGCAGGTAAGTCCCTTACCTCTCCGCAGGTTCCCTATCTGTTGGATGAAACTGCAGATCTCTTTCCTCAATGCAAAGATTAAAGGAAGTAATTGATAACAGTGCCTGGAAGAATCTTGGCATTTAGAGTTCAGGGTCTCTTAAATTTGCTCCTCTCCTATAGATCTTATCCATTTCATGGGTCAGAAAACCAAGGTCCAAAGAGCTTGGATAGTTCAGAATCACACAGCCTCTGTGTGCCAAAGCCAGGGTTGAGAACCTTTGTCTTTGGCTTCCTTGCCCAGGTTGCTATGCACCAAGCTGGTTGAGACGCCTTTCTTCTTCACTTGTTTTGAGGAAGAACCCCTCACCGCTATGTTGTGAAGCTCAGCTTGCATCTGCTGAGGGCAGGATTATTTAGAACTAGCTATAGGCAGGGGTTTAGCCTCTACCTCCAGGAGTTCCTCTCAGAACTCCTTTTCACTGCTGTGTGCACCGACCTGGGACTGCCCTTGGAGGGAACGTGAGGAGCAGGTGTGGCTCACCAAACAGGTCATGGCTTGTCTCCTGAGCCCCGTGGGAGGCTCATCTGGTTTCCTTGTTTCGGTCCGGGACTTTCTCCACTCTTGTTACTTCCTTAATTGGAGCAATTTTTAAAAATCATATCATTTTCCCCTGCTCACGTATTTCTGGCTTCACTATTTTCCAAATTGAATCACAGAATGGCAGGTCTGGAAAAAGGATAATTGAATCCATGACTCCATTTTGCTGATGAAGAAATGGAGCCCCAGAGAGGAGAATGGATCTTTCCCAAGTCAGAATAGTAGCAGCCTGACCCTCGAGCACCAATACCCGGAATTCTATCTGGTCTAGTGTTCGTTCCACTTGTCTCCCTGGTTAGTCTCCTGTTTATTTTATTGTTTCCTTGATCATTTCTGTTCTTAAATTGTCATATTGTTCTTTAGCTTTTTAATATCACTTAAATGAGAGAGCTACTTTGGTTAAGTGTAAAATGTATGGGATTTGAAGTTACTTGGTCTTTCAGACTCCTGTTTTTTTCTTAACTGTTTTTTTAAAAAATATTTATTTTGAAAGAGAGAGAGCACATGGAAGGGGCAGAGAGAGGGTGAGAGAGAATCCCAAGCAGGCTCTGCCCTTGAACCCACAAACCATGAGATTCTGATCTGAGCCAAAGTTGGATGCTTAACTGACTGAGCCAGCTGGGCGCCTTTGTAAAATAGGTAGTCTTATCTAGGATGCTTGATTTTATAGATTAGATAGAGGAGGGGCACCTGGCTGGCTCAGTTGGTGGAACACGCAACTTTTTTTTTTTTTTGGTCTTTTATTTATTTTTGAGAGACAGGGAGACAGCACAAGCAGGGGAGGTTCAGAGAGAGAGAGGGAGACACAGAATCTGAAGCAGGCTCCAGGCTCTGAGCCAGCTGTCAGCACAGAGCCCGACGCGAGGCTTGAACCCACCAACCGTGAGATCATGACCTGAGCCGAAGCCAGCCGCTCAACCGACTGAGCCACCCAGGCGCCCCACATGTGACTCTTGACCTCAGAGTCTTGAGTTGAAGCCCCACAATGGGCATAGAGTTTACTTAAAAAAAAAAAAAAGATTAGATAGAAGATATGAAACATGGAGTATTTTGTAAATGATCCCTCTTGTTAGAATGGCAGCAAGCCCCCCAAGAACCTGGGGAAAGAATAACTAGTAATGGTTAAGCTCTCTCCAGCAATGTGAATAGCA
>NC_043707.1:95677817-95678875 GCF_006229205.1 Suricata suricatta
AGACCCATGCTCCATGCCAAGTAGTGAAGATGCAAGTGGGGAGGCTTATTCTCAAGGATCTAGATAGAATCCCTCAAAGGACTGTTTGGGAATATAACGGATTTCTTTTACAAGCAATAGAGAATCCTGGTGGGCATCTTCCAGCTATAACTTACCTCTTGAAACCATTCTGTCATTGCTAAATACCACCAGAGGTTTCTTGATTGCATTTTTAATGACAGTCTTCAGGAAGGAATTGCTGGGAGGGTAAGAGTGGGGAGGGGGTTCACTGCTAGGGTATATCGAAAGCCCAAGAGCTGCATCCCAGGATACCACACAGCCATATGTCCTCAGTTTGGGGGGAAATTCACATCCATGCTGTGCAAGGAGGTCAAACCGAGATGGGTGAGAAGGGAAAGAGAAATGATGACAGTGATAGTCTGAACACGTTAGCTAGTGAGGTTCAGCAGCAGGCAGCTCAGCTTCCCAATGCATCACATTGAGAGGACAGAGACACCTATCCCTTGGGTGGTTCATTCTAACCCTCAGAAGCCTCGTGAGCTCAGGGCTCCCACCCTGGATGTGACTCAGTCTCCTTAGTACTGCCCACTATTCTCAACTCCCTTGTTAGCCGATGCTCTTTGAGGGAATGTCCTGTGCACCCAAGTATTTTGAGAGGAAGCACATTATTATATGCCATTGAACCACAGTGTGATATAGAAGGTATCAACTAGGTTAGCAGATTACACTTCATGTCTTGGTTCTCTCTTTTCAGCTGGGTGATCTTAAATGTGGTAGTCGACCTCCCTGAACCTCACATTTGCATCACCAAATGGGTCTAATAATATCTAGTGATTCTACCTCACAGAGCTGTCCTCTGATCTTGCCTAAATAAACTTGACCGAATGACCAGTTTGCCTGGTTCTGGGTATACCTGTGGTATAGACACCCTGAATGACTCTAGGTGGTTATCCTGAAGCAGTCCCAAGTTGGACAACCTGGGTCTTTAAGGATGCTGAGGGAAGATGAGTCACTCATGCCTTCAGATATTTATTATCTAATTTTAAGTCCGATATTGT
>NC_043707.1:95678975-95682226 GCF_006229205.1 Suricata suricatta
GCATATGCAAAGGTCCTGGAGCACAGGGAGGACCTGAGAGTAGACCAGCATGGCTAGAATGTAGATAACAAAGGGAAAGTGGTACTACATGAGCTGGAGAAATGGGCTGAGAACAGACCATGGACAGCTTTCCAAGCTTATTCATTATTTTGACCTTTGTATTAATTAGTAAAGAGTATGTCCTCTGTGCAGACATAAAATGGCATCCTTTCTAGTTGAACTAAACCCCGCCATGCAAGGACTGGCACATGGGCTGGTAAGAACCATTGCATGAAGAAAAAGTGATCCTCTCCTCCCTAATGATACAACCTCGCCCCCCACCAGAGAAGAGCATTGGGAAAATGTTGAAAATATATTTTTCAGGGGATGACATAATCATATTGTGTTCTAAAAAGATCACTGGCTGGAATACAGAGAACAGACTAAAAACGAAAGAGTTAGAGGAAAGGAAACAATCGCAGACCAGAGAGAAAGAATCTCAGATGAGAGATGAAGATAGTTTGGACTGAGAGCAGGTATATAGGATAGTGGGGGTGATGGAGAGAAGTAGGGGTTTTGGAGGGATGCTTAGGATATCAAATCCTTAGGACCTGGGGATGGATTCAAATATGGGGGTGGTAAGGAAGAGGAAGGTGTCAAGAATCGTTCCCAGGGTTCTGGCTTTTCTGACTGGTGGTGCCATTTGTTCCCTGTGGCAGAGGACACAATGAGAACATCTTTGGTAGGCATCAAATTGGGGAGTATCATTTTGAGACATGTTGCGTTCAGCAAGGAGTGGGATCTATATGTCTGGTGTTTCACGGGCTGGAGCTGGGAATTCTGGAGGCACTCGCACATGCGTTTTGAAAGGCCTGAGTCGTAGTAGTTGAAAACCATGAACGCGGATGCAGGTGCCTAGGGAAAGGTAGAAGACTGAAAAGGGAAAAGAAGTAGCACTGTGCCTCCACAGACCCCAGCTCTTCAAAGGCAGAAAGAGGAGAATGAGTTGTAGAAGGAAATGAGGAAGGGTCAAAACTAGGAATAGAGACAGAAGGACAGGCACAGATTGGCACTAGGAGACAAGGCCATGTCAGAATTTGGGTGCCACTGACCAAGTGGAGGAGGAGGCTGTTGGTGGGAGCAGAGCCCCAGACCAAGACACTTGAGTGTCTGCCATTTATGATTATTGTCCATCCACTGCCTGCTGTTTAGGGGCAGCCATCTGGGAACAAAGAGAGGGTTGGAGTAGGCAGTTCAGGTGACCAATCTGTGAGAGTCCTGTACAAAGGCAGGTGGCTGAGATGTCTGGGCGCAAGTTCTGGCAAAGCCACCTGTCAGTGTATGATCTTGGGTCCAGTTACTTATTCTCCTCATGTCTCAGTTTCCTCACTTGTAAAATGGGGACAGTAGTACACCTACCTCCTCAAAGGGTTGGTGAGATAAGTCAATATGCTAGTACATGTGAGTACTCAGACTAGTGCCTGGCACACTAGTGAGCACCCATAAATGTTAGCTAGTGTTAATGGTTACTTTAAACTTGAATACACAGTGTCCAATGCAAGTTCATGAAAGAAAGATCTGTTTTTTATTTATTCACCTCTGCATTTTCAAATGCACAGTTCCTGGAACATAGCAGGTGCTCAATAATTAATGCTCAATGATTAATACTGATTAAATGGCTGGATAGATGAGGTAGATATATAGATGTTCCCCCAAATGACTAGCTCTGGCCTTGGACATCAGGGATTAACCATTCAAGGAGGTAAATTTCATATGCTTCTTCCCAGATCTCACCACTCAAAATAATATTCAGTAGCGAAAGGAAGAGAAAGAAAGCCACTTAGAACTCCATGAAGGTTTTGTTAATGAAAAGCAATATGGACTGCATTTAAATAATTTATGAGTGGAACAAATACAAAATAATAAGCAAGGAAAATACAGCACAAAATAATATGCAAAAAGTTAATAGCTTTACTATATAAAGAACTGAGACAAATTGATTAGAAAAACAATGATCTAATCAAGGCTTTAGCTAGGTACCTTTGTGCAAATTAAAAAAGGGCGCCCCCCTCTGGGCAGATAAATTAGAAAAAGGCACCCCATGTAGTTAGACCTAGTCTTGCTGTGCAGACTTGCTGTGTACACAGGTACACAGGAGCTTTTGTAAGAAGAAAACTGTGCCCCTCCTTGGTTGAGGGTGCTCAGGTAGACGATTGGAGTCAGACTTGACTTTAGTCACTGCACCCTTTTTGTCTTGGTGCAGTTCATACACAGAACAACCTTATGAGATGGTCCTGACTTCAGTAGGAAATGGACAAAGGTCATGAATAGACAATTCTGGAAGAGGAACTAGAAATGATAATAAACATCCTTTTTTTTTTTTTTTTTTTTAGTTTTATTGATTTAGTAATCTCTATACCCAACGTGGGGATCTGAACTCAAGACCCTGAGATCAAGAGCCTCATGTTCCTCCAACTGAGCCAACCAGGTGCCCTGATAATAACTACCGCAGTAATTACTGTAGCTCAAAGCAGAGTGGGATAAAAATTCTTCTCTATGAAATTAACGCAACGGGTATTATTCAGTGCTGGTGAGGGACGTGTTCATTCTATAGCCTTTCCTGAAAACAAGGTAGTAATATCACCAAGGACCTTAGAAGTGTTATTTGATTTCCTAATTCCACGTCAAGGAATTTATGTTGGGGAGATAAAGAGTGATGCACACAAAAGTTCACAGATAAGACCTGTCTCCTGCAGCAGAAAACCTATAATAGCAAAACGCTGAAAGGAGCCCAAATATCCAACAACAGGGGAAGGGTTATATGGGTCCACAACTCTCCAAGAGAATGTTGCCTGACTCAGAATTTTGGAGTTTTAGACGGAGCACTTGGTGCATGTTATTGTTATGCCCCAAGTTTTCATTATCGTCCCCAAAAACCAGAGACCTCCAGGGAGACCAAGTCACGCATGCAAATGCAAAGGGCTTTATTACAGGTTTAGGCTTGCTGGGCCTAAACTAGATCTCACAGACTTCACCAGAGCAGTGGATCCATGTGGAGAGCCCCGAACAAAGCTGGGGTAGGGCTTTTATGAGTTTGGGAAGGGGGAGTTACAGGAAATTGTGACACAGGTACAGGGGTCCAATCATTATAGCATACCATCATTGGCAGTAACGTTAACCAACTACAGAGTGGACCCAGGACCCTCACGTAGGGCGTAGCTTCTATCTTTAGGCGCGCCCTTAGAAATGTTAAAGGTGTTAACTGGCCTTTT
>NC_043707.1:95682326-95686040 GCF_006229205.1 Suricata suricatta
AATCATTATAGCATACCATCATTGGCAGTAACGTTAACCAACTACAGAGTGGACCCAGGACCCTCACGTAGGGCGTAGCTTCTATCTTTAGGCGCGCCCTTAGAAATGTTAAAGGTGTTAACTGGCCTTTTCTGATTGGGTGTTACAAGGGTTGTCCCTCCTCCCTTGGGCAATGTGTGCCCTTCTATTGGCTAATGATTCTGAGAAGCCGACACCTAGGCCTCCAAGGTCAGAGGGGAAATTTGAATCAGACCTGTGTCCTTACATTATCTAGCCCCATCAGTAGGGTCTGTGGTAGCATCCTCAACACAGACAGGTTTCTGCCATAAAACTTATTTATAGTCACAGTAATTGGTATAAACAGACAGTAAGTAGCCATAGGTCACTTCAGGTCAGCTTTACTGCTACATGAGCTGGCACCAAACCTTCAAAACAGCATTTTTGTCTTCAGAGCAATTTGGATTTAAGATAAGGGATTATGGATCTATATAAATTATAGTATAACCCTGAGGACTTTCTAATATGGGGCCAGGGAAGAATAACAAAATTATATAATGACCCCACTCCATTTTATTTAATTAAAAACATTTTTTTAATGTTTATTTATTTTTGAGAGAGAGGGGAGACACAGAATCTGAAGCAGGCTCCAGACACTGAGCTGACACTACAGAGCGCAACTATGGGTTCGAATTTGTGAACCGTGAAATCAAGACGTGATCAGAAGTGAGACACTCAACTGATTGAGCCACCCAGGTGCCCCCCACTCCATTTTAAAAAAGAGAAACGGGATTTATTTCAATGCACAATTTGCTATTTTACTTCAAAAAGCTGACCATAACTGCTTCCTTTTTCTTTGTTTCCTTTTTTTTTTTTTTAATCTTCAGAATGGTATCATTTTTATCAGGGTACGGATCAATCATTGCACACTCAATTTTCTTTGAACAGCCTGCTAAGGCAGAAGAAAGGGAAGCCCTCCCTGCCCGCTGGCCTTTAGTGGAAGCCAAGAATGGGCCTTCGGATATGCAAAGGGAGGGCCCTTGCTTGGGGGAGGAGCAAAGGAATCTAAATTGCTTTGCATCCAGAAGCAAGAAGGAATTTTTGGCTTTGGGTGGATGCCTGGGAAGGGGGTGGGGGTAAAGGAAGGATCACTTAGCCAGGGGAGTGGGGAGGGGTTGGAACCTCTATTAGTTTCCTGGAGCTGCCATGATTCAGCACAACAAATTTGGTGGCTTCAAGTAACAGAAAACAACTTCTCCTAGCTCTGGAGGCTTGAAGTTTGGAGTCTAGGTGTCAGCAGGGCAGTGTTCTCTCTGAAAGCTCTAGGGAATCATTCTCTAACTTGTGGTTGCCGGGTATTTCTGGGGTATTCCCTGGCCTGTGGCAAGAAATAGCAACCTCAGCCTCCTTCCAGAGGTGGTCCTTATCCATTTCCCTCTTCTTATAAAACACGTCTTTGGATTAGGACCCACACTAATCTTGACTTGATTACATCTGCAAAGACCTTCTTTCCTAATAAGGTAACATTTACAGGGGCCAGGTGGACATGATTTGGGGGGACGGGATACTATTTAACCCAGTACAGACCCCCCGCTCGTGTCACTTAACTGAGAAAAGGGAATTCTAATATTCCATTTTTTTAAGGCTATTTTTGCTGAATGCATGGTGTGAGGTGAATTTCTTTATTGCCTTTACTGCCAAAATTTCCATATAAGTCGGCTGTGCAAGGGTGCTGTGTGGGCAGTGTCATTTGTGGGGAAATCAAGAATGAAAATGCATTTCTTTGTTTCTGTGGAATAAAGGGCGTGAGAAGTGAAATCAGGAAGGCCAGAGGAGTGTAAGGTAAGAGCAGGAGCGTGCTTGTGGGTAAGAGCCAGGATCCGAGCTGGTATCTGTCTATGTATGAACACAGAAATAAAATGCAAATATTCATTGATGGGGATAATAGAGCTTTCTGTTGTCTCCAACTATGCTTTTATGTATTTCCTTAGTTTCCCACAATGATCATAACTGGTTTTAATAATCAGGAAAAAAATCAGAAATTATTTAAAAGAAGGGCAGTTTGTGGTGATGTAATAGTTAAACTTTAATTCAGATCTTCAGAAAGTACTTAAACAACTGGCAAACAGGGTTCTTCCTTTACTTAGTCTAATCAGACCACTAAATAGTGTTAAAGCAATAATTTTCATCTTTCATGAGTATAATTATCCTCTTCAAATTATTCTCTTTGATCAGCCTGGGGAGTTTAAAAAATGCATTATTATTATTTTATTAAGAAATCCTAAGTAAAAGCAATTACTAGCTTTTATACTGAAAATGAATCAGGACATATTAAACAACTGTCTAGTAGCCACACAGAAACAGTTACACTTGGTCATCGTTTATTTTACTATGCTTTTCTAAAAAAAATATTCTAAGTTGTGAATAAATAGACATTAGCCACTTACTGTATTTCATCATGATGTTGCAATAGTGATTGGGGGACAGGAGGATCCATTAAACAGGTAAGTGCAATAATGTGGGGTAATTATATGAGAAAGGAGGGCAGGCTGGGACAGCATCCCATAGGGAAAACTGATGGATCTGCGGTGGAGGTGGTTATCCATTTATGGAAGATCTGCTTGAGGAAGTGATATTTGAACTGAGACCTGAGGATAAAGAGGGCTTTGTCAGGTGTGAGAACAAGAAAGGAAAATGGATGGAGGAGGAAAGCAGATGGGCAGATCAGCAAGGACTGTTTCAGTTGCAAGTGTTCACAACTCAGACTAGTTTAAGCCAAAGAAATTTGTTGACTCGTAACTGGAATGTGAGAAGGGGAGCTGTCAGCTTCAGGTATGGCTGGACCCAAGGGCTCCAATAATGTCCGGTTTTTATTTCTCTCTCCATATCTTTATTCTGCTTTGGGGTTAGCTCTATTTTTTAGGCCAGCTTTGTCCACATCACAGGCAAGATGGCCACCAACAGTTCCAGTCCTATATTCTTCTAATTTAAGGGCAACAAAGGAATGTTATCTCCCTTAACTTTCCTTTGGAAATAGAATTGTTGTAGTTGTTGATTAAGCTGATGGCTTTTATTTATTTGTTTATATATAGAGAGAGTGTGTGAATGGAGAAGAGGGGCAGAGGAAGAGAGAGAATCTCAAGCAGGCTCCATGCCCAGTACAGAGCCTGACACAGGGCTCAATCTCACGACCTTGAGATAATGACCTGAGCAGAAATCACAAGCTGGATGCTTAACCAACTGAGCCAACCAGGTGCCCCTAAGCTGAAGATCTTGAGAGGAGATCATCCTGGATTTAAAGTGAGCCCCCAATCGAATGGTCCTATATAAAGAGAGGACACACAGAAACAGAGAGTATTATACCCAGGTTTCCAATATTGTCCTCAAAAACCAGAAACCGCCAGGGAGACTGAGTCACGCATGCAAACTCAAAGGGCTTTATTATTACGGGTTTATAAGCTCGGGCTCACAGACTTCCCCAGCTCAGTGGATCCATGCTGAGAGCCCCCGAACAAAGGTGGGGTAGGGCTTTTATGAGTTTGGGAAGGGGGAGTTACAGGAAATTGTGACACAGGTACAGGGGTCCAATCATTATAGCATACCATCATTGGCAGTAACGTTAACCAACTACAGAGTGGACCCAGGACCCTCACGTAGGGCGTAGCTTCTATCTTTAGGCGCGCCCTTAGAAATGTTAAAGGTGTTAACTGGCCTTTT
>NC_043707.1:95686140-95690078 GCF_006229205.1 Suricata suricatta
AATCATTATAGCATACCATCATTGGCAGTAACGTTAACCAACTACAGAGTGGACCCAGGACCCTCACGTAGGGCGTAGCTTCTATCTTTAGGCGCGCCCTTAGAAATGTTAAAGGTGTTAACTGGCCTTTTCTGATTGGGTGTTACAAGGGTTGTCCCTCCTCCCTTGGGCAATGTGTGCCCTTCTATTGGCTAATGATCTGAGAAGCCGAATTCAGACCTGCGCCCTTACAAGAGCAGATTGTGACATGGAGGTAGAGGCAGAGATGGGAGTAATGGATCTACAAGCCAAGGAGCTCACTTGTGTGGAAGCATGCTTGTGATTTTTGTATAAAGAGAGGACACACAGAGGCCAACCTGGGTCCCAGAGCCACCACTTACAGTCTTTTAGTAGGAATGACATAAGCACAAAGGGCTCCTGGTGCAGAGAAAAGAGGGGCGAGTCACCAGGCCTGCTACAGATGCATATAAGACTCACCAGAGTGGGTGACCTCTGCCCTGTGTTTTGAAGAATAAATTAGCCAGGTGACAGTAGAAAAGGCATTTGTAGCAGATGCTGCTGGTGCCCACACATACCTCCCGGCATGTTGGTGCCTGGCCCCTGTTTCTGCACATGCTGGTCCAACTTGCAGCTGTCAGGGTCTGAATCCCTTTGCTGGAGGCTTTTCCTTAGCTCCCAGGAGCACATGAAAAAGGCTGGAAGTGCTAGAGAATTAATCATCCCCAGGACAGCCTTCAACCAATGAGTAGCTGGAGTTAGTGGGTAAATAGACCAGCAGCTTCCTCCTTCTGTTTGGAAACTCTAAGGTGCGTGTTACACGGTCTCCCCGCACTCATCAGAGGGACTCGCTCCATCTGCCCCCGGGTGTAACTGGTTTGTTAATGTATCATTTATTGGCTTCCTTTCCTTCCCTGTCTCACTTCTCTGCTTCCCAACTGGTGCTTCCTGGGATCACTTCCCAAATGAATGATTGCATTTGATTCCTTGTCTCAGGATGTCCTTCTGAAGGAACACCAAATTAGACAGCGTTCCACACACAGAAAATGGCATGTGCAAGAGCCTGGGAACGTGCGTGTGAAATCGCATGACACATTTAAGTGATGGTCCAATTATTTGAGAATCTGCTGTGCTAGCCTGTTGGCCTACTGTGTGGACTCACCTGGGGCTTAGACATAAGTGGGTACCATGTTGTAATGACTCCTGTTTATTTTGAGAGTTGTTGGAGTTTAGAAGAACAGTAGGGGATTGTTAATTTTCCCTGGACTCCTCAGACAAACACAGTGCGGGACACACAGTGTGCATTCCATAAGTGGTTTTGAATTAATGAACTTGTTTATTTTATTGAAATTAGTGTATTAAAAAAATTCCAGTGCCTTCAGTATAAGGGATGTTCAATAAATGTTTGTTGAATAGAATCTAAGGACGTAGATAAGTCAGACTTTCTTTGAACAGGTATGGTGCCACCTAATGGTGACTTTGAGGAGGGGGACTTTGCAGGCACTGGTCTGGTGCTCTAGAATTTGGGGGACTTTGATTTTAGTTAGGGTTCAAGGTTGTAAGCTGAGTTATTTGTAATGGCAAAATGACAGAAATAGCGTAAGTGTCCAGGGACGGGGGGTGATAAATGATGCAATATCATTTATTTTCATAGAACACCATGCAGTGATTAAAATAGATTAAGGTGATCTATGTACATTGATACAGAACTTCTTCCAAGACCTGTTGTTCAAGTGATAAACTGGAAGTCACAGAGAATACGTATAATATGATGTCATCATGTTTAAAAAAAAACACACAAAAATACACCCGGTATCTTTGGTTGTTCAAGAGAGGGGCTCAGCAACAGATTGGGATGACAAGATGGTTTTTAAGCCCTTTCCAGTTCGGAGATTTTGTAATCCTAGGAAGTCAAAGTTTATAGTTCCTTTAAAAAAATATACTGCTTTGACCCATATAAGAAAACTGTAAAACTTTATGGAGGGACATAAAAGAAGACCTGGGTAAATGGAGACACATGTCAAGTTTCCTGGATTGATAGAGTCAACCTTGCAAAAGTATAACATTCCTCAAAATTAATCTAACTTCAGTAACAACAATAACAGAATTAAAATCCCTGTGCGTTTTTTAGTGGGGAGGACTTGAAAAGTTATTCTAAAATCCATCCTGAAGGTCAAGTGTATTAAGAGCCAGAAAATATTTGAAAATCAAATCTGTATTATAAAATTAGAACCACACACACATGCCAAAACAGACAGACACAGGAACAAAAGAGAAAATCCCAGAAGCAGAGAATTTAGTATATGCCAAAAATGACGCTTCAAGTGAGTCAGGACAAGATGGGTTATTCAGTAAAGTGTTGGGACAGCAGTCATCTTGGTAATCCTCACCATGGACACTGCACCTGGATGTGTCTTTCGTAAAAGGTCCACTGGTCTGACAATTCAGAAAATATTTTAGGTTATATTCTTCTGTCTGATCTTATACTGAAATAAGTTCCTGATAAAGATTTAAGAAAGAACAAACTTAAATACCAGAAGAAAATATTGGTAAATATGTAATCTTGGGGTTGAGACAGACTAAATAAATCTCAAAGGCAGAAACCACTAGGAAAAGACAGAGAGATTTGTTTATACCAAAATCTTTTAAAGAATGTATGTCTGCATATATGAATTAGCGAAGTTGAAAGATGTCAAGCAGGGGAAATGCTTATTATACAAACGGCAGACAATTCTTAACTATGTACTTTTATAAGACAATAAGGAATATTCTATAGAAAAATGAGTTAAGGGCATGGACAGGAGATTTGCCAAAGAAGAAACCCGAATAGCATATAAGCATGGAAAAATGTTTACATGGTTAGGAATCAAAGGAATGCACATTAAAAGGACAGTGAAACCTTCCATCCTATCAAAGCTTTAAATATTTAAAATAATTTTAATCTTGACTTTCAAGAGGGTAGCATATCCAAATGTTAACAGTGATTAATGATCTTTGGGTAGTGGGTTAAGGGTACTTTCTCTTTTTTTGTTTTATTTTTCTTGTTATTAATAGTTTCCTTTAGGGGCTTCTGGGTGGCTCAGTTGGTGAAGCGTCGGACTTAAGCTCAGGTCATGATCTCATGGTTTGTGGGTTGAGGCCCATGTCAGGCTCTGTGCTGACAGCTCAGAGCGTGGAGCCTGCTTCTGATTCTGGGTCTCCCTCTCTCTGCCTGCACCCCACTCGCACTCTGATTCACTCTCTCTGAGAAATACATAAATATTTTAAAAAATAGTTCACTTTTGCAATAAAGGAATAATAGTTTGTGCTGACTCTTAGAAAAGTGCTCGACTGGAATCTCTGGACAACTCACCACTTAGCAGCGAGAAAGAACGTGTCCAAGCTGTGGCCTTGGAGTTGTTGACCCACATTGTGTCATCTAGGCTCCAGCTTCAGGACCTGGGTCCAGGTGGCTGCTGGTTAGAGAAGGAGAATTAGGTGAAGGCTGGAAGACCACTCAGCAAGCTAGAGCATAACAATCCAGGTGGCAGTTTATGAAAATAACACACGAGAACTTGGTGTGACCACTCTTTTCAAGCCAAATAAAAAGGGGTGGGGGGAGAAATTAAAGACATGTCTATTCATGTTCTGTGGGAAGAAAGGCTGGGCTGAGAAAAGAAGAAAGTAAAGTCAGCCAAGCCCGTGGATGAAGAAAATGCTGAGCTAGTTTTGTTGGAGTAGAACAGGCGGTTGTTCTAGATTGCTGCAGTGGTCTATATTGGGTGGCTTTAGACCCAGAACCAGTCATTTCCACCATTTGGGACACATGCTCAAGAAAAATGAAAGGCCACTTCAGTCAAGGTACTGCCCGTCCACCACAGCCTATCAAATATGTGACCCTCATCAAATCCTGTGACCACCTCGTGTGGCTCTCAACCTGAACTGAGATCGGCAGAGTTGTG
>NC_043707.1:95690178-95714677 GCF_006229205.1 Suricata suricatta
GTAATCTCTAGGGTAATGATAGCATCCTGAAGCAATAGAAGCCAGGCGCTGACTTTAAATGCCAGAAGCCTGGAGGCTGTAATTACCATAATAGCTGGCAAGTTAAGAGGGGCTGCACGGGGTTCTTGATCTTCAGGCGCTGTGATGGTATTTAATGGTACAAGGTGTCAATAGGAGAAAAAAAGATGGGCAGCCAATAGGGTGCTGCTTGATATCTATAACCAGAAGAAGGCAAGAATGGCAGAGCAGGAGTCTGAGGGTGGTGGCCTTAGTAAAAAAGTCATGCTTCCTACATAGCGCTCAGATCTGAGTCAATCTTCAGACCCAGACCACAGAATCCCTCGACTGAAGAGGTGATTGGGTCCCTAGGAAGAAGAATCCCGCAACACAGAAACAGATATTACTGCAATGATTACTCTGTGGCCTATGACCATTTTCACAGCTAACTATATGTTGGGGAAAGAGAAATACCCAGAAAAATCGCAGGGTCTGAGAGGGATCTGGTTACCCAGAAACTCAAAGTGTTATCGTGGCCTCTCTGTAAGAGTGGAGAGTTGGGGGGGGGGGCGGTCAAGCAATGAGCACAGATCTGGATAATATCCAGTTTACAATGTATCATGGGAGCATGGACCTAATCACTAGTATTTCCTCAGTCCCCGCGAGTACATATTTGGGAGTATAGATTGAGAGCAAGATCCACATTAGGTCCTTGGCCTTGAGTTCTCATGGTGAGAAAGACCAAGTGAAAGCCACTAAAACTGTCCCTTCCTTGCTGAGTTGGGGTAATAAATAAGAACCAATATTTCATGCAGGGGGTTACGATGATGATGGTGGCAGAGATTCATGCCACCATTAAAGGCCTAATGGATACAGAGTAGTTGTCATATCTCCATTTAATTTGCCAGTTTGGCTGCTTCAGAAACCGGAATGGGTTTACAGACAACTGCTGTTTTCATCGTCTAGTCGACCTGATGTAGCCCTTGTGCAATCGCTGGGATCTGTCATAATACCGCTCCGAAAGGATCAGGACCATCCGGATGCCCCAGAGGACCCCACTTTATCTGTTATATTGATAACAGCATGCTAATCAGGCATGCTGAGCGAGAGATAGCTAGTACATTGGAGACCTTGTTGAGACACACACTTCAGAAAACCCCATGAAGATTCAGGGACCTGTCACCTCAGTTTTTAGAGAACCAGTGGTCAGGGATCTACCAGGAGAGTACCTCCAAAGTAAAAGGCAAATTATAAAACACAAATAAGCAAGGTAAGTAAGCAAGGTAAAAGAACATTGCTTATAATCCTGTAAAAGTGATACGTAAAATTGTTCGTGGTATTTATATCTTTGAAGATGTTTCTCATTGTGCATAGAATATAAAGATAAACTAATGTAGAATCATACGACTATCTGGTATCATGTTTATTTGCTTGCTTGCTTGCTTATTGCTTGAATTCCCTCACTGTGAGACAAATTTCGCGAAAGTCGAAAGTCGTATCTTTATCTTGTTCATGGCTGTATTCCTGGAATGTAGGATGCACTTGGTGCTGGATAAATATTTTTTCGTGGCATAAATGAAACATACCTTACCCATTGTTTTGTAGCCAGCTATTTTCAGCTAACTTCTGGATGCTTCAGGTTATACTTCATTTTCTTAAAATGTGCCATTCCAGAAAGTCATGTGAAAGTAGAATTCTCACACCCCAAAGACTACTTCCATCAGTGCAACTTCAAAACCAAGAAACCTTGGTCTTTGAGCTCTAGAAACCCTCCAGATTCTCTATTCTTCTGACCAGCATTGCCTTAGAATCTTAGCGGTCACAGCCTTGTCCAGATCATTCTTTAGAGGACCCAAATCAGATTCCAAGTGAAGATGCGGCAGGCAAGCAGCCCAGCCCACAGTCACGTCCCTTCTCTGGCCACGCGGGGGCGTGAGAGCGCCACAGTCGGCTCTGGGTCGGCGGCCGGCGGGAAGGACGATTATGGGTGGGTGTGTTGACTGTCCGCTGTGGGCGGAGCAAAAGGCGCCAAGGACCGGGCAGAGGGCAGGAAGTAAGGAGGCGGGGCTTCTGGATGGGGTACGCGCTTGCGCTAAAGGCAGGTTGGAGGAGTCTTCGCTTTCGCCACTGCTAGGGTCTGTCCTGTGGGGACGTCTTTGTCCTCCTTTTACGACTTGGGCCGGGCCCTGGGGCGGGGGCAGAGTGCGGGAGTTGGAGTGCGAGAACTTCGAGGGGCGCCCGGATGAGGGGAGGGGCCCTGTGAGCACGGGGAGGGGGTGGGGTGGTGAGGCCTGGGGGGGAGGGGCCAAGGGGCGCCCGGGGCTGGGGGGTGGGAAATGGGGAGAGCCAGGGGAGAGGGGTGAGTGGAAATGGGGTACAGAGAGTCGTGCTTCACCCCCCCCTTCCCTCCGCTTCCGGCGTGAAGTGCTGGGACCCCAGGGTGCTACACTGCGGCCGGGCAGCTAGTCGCTCGTTGGCAGGTGGATGTGGTTTCCGGGAAGATCCCTGCCGCTCCCCTCATCCTTTCTTTCTCTTGAGCCGCTCCTTTTTTTAAAGTAGCATTTCCTGGTAAGCCGGCTCGGTGTGCCGCGCTTCGACTCCTTCACCCTTGCGAAACCGCTTCCAGCCGCCTACAGCAACTCGAGAGGCGGCCCCTCTCTTTCCTCCTGACTTTAAGTAGAGAACACGTTTTCCTACCTAAACCCTGCAGTGAAGAGCCCAACATTTCCTGTCTCAACAGTTCTAAGGAGTTTTGATGATTTCTTCATGAACTTGTCTACCAAAAACAAATCACTTTTTATACTCCGTAAATAATGCCACTTGCCTGTGTAAAGCGGAGCAACAGTTTTATTGTGCCTTGCGCTTCTCTAAGAGAACTTTTCGTCCGGGGCGATGAAGACCCCTCATTTGGAATTCAGGGTTGATCCGCGGGAGGGACCCCAACCAGTGCCGTGCAGCCCTCCTTAAAAAGCCCTGGCCGTGGTGAAGGCGTGCTCGCAGTCTGACATTTGGAGGCTTAAGAACCAAGGCTGTTGCCTTCCAATTTATTTTTTTAAGTCTTCCATCATGTGTGTACTTTGCTTGAATGATTATTTTAAAGTACATGTCCTATTTTTGCCAACCTGACAGCTGTTTCCATAGAAACTCGGGAAGAAATAGTCATTTTCAGCAGAGTTGTTGAAACTGCCTTCCAGGCTTCAGCTGTGGGTGCCAGTGGGCGCCGTTCTTGCTCGTTCGGAGCTGGTACTTAAAGAATTAAGGATCTGAACTGTTCTTCGAGGCCAGCAATCCAAATTGTTTCGTTTTCTCACATCATTAATTTAGTAATCCTAGAAGTTTGCCAGCTATGTTTGTTGACCTGCTACAGTTCTTTGAGGAGGATATGCCAGCCCCGAATCTGTCTTGGGCTCTGTGTAGTCTAGCGTGGGCTCTCTGAAATGTATAAATAGATTTCTTCCCCAGTGTTGTACCCTTTCTCAAGGATAAGCCAGGGACTGCAAAATATCAGGCTCCATGTCTGTTCTAAGTGACACTTTATTGTCAGTGATATAAACGATAATGTTTTTACTTATGTTCATGTAATGTTTGGGGCTTTTGCTTATACCTTCTGTGTCAAATTTTTTTTTTTTTTTAACTTCACATGAGTCCTGAGAGATGAGCAAGGGTTTGCTTGCTGTACTGGCAGAGCTGAACAGTGCAGCTGATGTGCCTAGAAGCAGAGATGAGAGCTTTCCTGAGGGGTGTAAGAACGTGGGTGGGTCTGGAGTTAGGAATGGGTGAAGGACAGCCGGGGAAGGTGCCTGGAGAATTAGGAGGAGGTGGCTTTCTGAGAGGCCTGGACTTCCATATGCAGTTCACTGAAGCCCATGGAAATCATTGGAAATTACAAAAATAGTTGCCTCTGTTGGTTTTGGGGCTTACAAAAGTATTATTACTTGTAATAATCTGTAAAATTTTGAACAGCACAAACACAGGAGATGAAAATCCTTTACAATCACTCAAAATAACCACTATGAGTAGTGTGCTACGTATTGCTTTAGGTTTATTTGTATTTGTATATACTGGCGTATTTCAGCAATGCCGTTTTGGCAAATGGGGCAGAGATTTTTGTCTGTTTTGTTTTCTCTGGTGTCTGCAGCATCTAGAATGACATGGTATGGGATATAGGAGGCACTCATTAAATATTTAATAAATGAATAACATAATTTAGATCAAAAACTAAATGGGGTCTTGTGCATGTTTGGTCAAGGTGGTTAAAACGTTGTTGTTGTTGTTTTAAGTTGGTTGCCAGCATTTTAAAACAGCTAACTTTCACATCAAGTTTGAATTGCTTGCTTTTCTTGAAAGTGCTGAACTGTTTGGTAATACTGCGTTGAGATTCCATGACACTTGCTGCACCTTCAGACGGGCACGAATCTGCGTTTGTGTCGGTATGGTTCTGCCTGAGCTCTGCAGACTAGCACTGTTGAATACAGTAGCCACATGTCACCTCTGGCCATTTTGTTTTAGAGGAACTAAAATTAAGGTAATTAAATGAGTGTCTGGGTGCCACAGTTCAGTTGAGCATCTGGTTTCGGCTCAGGTTGTGATCTCTGGGTTCACAGGTTTGAGCCCTGCTTTGGGTTCCTCACTGTGAATGTGGAGCCTACTTGGGATTCTCTCTCTCTCACTCTCTCTGTCCCTCCCCTGCTCAGGCATGCGCACACCTCTCTTTCTCAAACTAAAAAAATAAATATTAAAAAATTCTTTTGCTCAGTTGCACCAGCCACATATCAAACGCTCAGTAGCCATAGGTAGGAGCTAACATATTGGAAAGCGAAGGCACATTTCCATCATTGCAGAAGTTTCTGTTGTGCAGTGCTGGTTCACACATCTGAGCTTGCCACTCCTGATATACAGAATTTTGGCAAGTAGAATTTGTTATTTTTAAGATTTGTGTTTCTTTGTCATTATACAGATCTCCTTTTTTTTTTTTAATGGTTGCATAATATTTAGCAATGTGGGACCTAGGTGAATTGTGGGAGTAGGATTCTGTTGTGTGATTTGTATTTTAGAAAGATAGCTTTACCTCTTGTTGAGGGGGGTGAACTGGAGGGGTAGGAGTTGGTGGTAAAATAGGCAGAGAGACTGGAGGTTATAGAGTCACAGCCTCAGGCCACAGAGCCCAGGAAGGGCTAGCTTGAGATATTAAGGAGGCAGAATTACTGCCTCCTTGAATCAGAATCCTTAAACAGTAAATCAGAATTACTGATTTACTGTGGATTGGGATTTGTTGTATGGTAAAGTCACTGCAGAGATAATCTGGTACTAATCTGGAACTGACTCACTGTTGAAAATTGGGAATTTGGCTTTGCAAAGTATAGAAGGAACCTTCAGTTATTTGTAATAAACAGCATGTATAATATTAAAATGTTACCAGCTTGTGTATGAAATATGTAACTGTTTTATACCATGTAGCCTCTTAAGTCAGAGATCATTCATTTACAAGATACTCTTCCCTTTAAAGAGAGGGAATTGTTTTAGGGATAAAGTAAAAGCTCATGTAGCTTAATTAAATTTAGGAAGTACAGTGGACTCTTGGGAACCAGGAAGGTATGAATCTTCCCTGAGGCTTCATGATCTTTTACTTTCTGCACATTGATTCCATTGTCCTTTCTCTGTTGATCCACTTCTTTTGCAAAGGTTTTGGTTTGCAGTTCTTGCTTGCATGTTACTTTGTGTTGCCATAGCACCAAATACAGTCTCAAGTTATACATGCCCTCATAGTATCCTTTGCCTGATACTGTCTCACCAAAAGTCTTGTAGGTGTCAGATATCCATGCCTGGCTCTGTGGCCAGTGGGAGGGTTTCTGGGGAGGATTGATGGTCTGGGTCTGTCCCTTAAGTTGAGGTTATAGGATGCCCTTGTAAAATGGGAGTGTGATTGGAGAAGTATTTGAAGCTTATCTCCTATTAGTAAAGGAAAGAATGTGGGCTTCTGTTGTTTTCGTAGTTTGACTTCTAGCAAAAGACTTTCTCTTCTTAAACCTTAAGTACACTTCCCCATTTGAGAAACTTCTTTAAATTTTTTTTCTGCATCTGCCTAAACAGCATAAAAAACAGTAGTTGCCTTGAATTATTGTGCTACTCATGGAAGTCATTTCTTTTTTCAAAAATTTCATAACGGTACATAACACTTAATAAGGAACTGTATTTTATTATCCTGTAATAGTCTTATGGAGATAAATTTTCCCCCTAACTAGATAATGACATCCATGAGGGCAAGGACTGAATTTCGTGCTGCATCTGTAACTCACAAGCCAGCTAGCCAATGAAGAAACTTCCTGGCTACTCAAATTCTAACTTTGAAATGATATCTAAGCTTCCGTTATTTCACTACTTTCAGCTTGGTTTAAAAAAGAAAAAAAACCCTAGAAAGTATCTTGTTAATAACATCAGATTATTATGTATTAAGTCTAGACTCTGATTTAAAATTGGTAGTAATTCCAAAAGGGTTAACTTGGAGTTAATGTTTACTTAGCATGCCTTTTATTCACACTTTATGTTAATAATACAAGGGTGGAATGTATAAAAATTTTAAAATTTCATAACTTTTAAATAGTTTGGTATATAGGTAATACTGTTTATTAAAACTGATTTTCTGAAGTATCTTTCTAGATAATATTGTAGTAGTCTACATTGACTTTAGATTTACATGTTTTCTTTCAACTTTTATTATGAAGATTTTGAAACAGAAGAATTGAAAAAAAATTTAATGGACACGTATATAACCAGGACTTGGGTACCATTGTTAATATTTTACTGCATTGGCTTTATGTCCAGTGTGAGTGTGTGTATGTGTGTATTTATTATACAATTTGAAAGTAAGTTTTATTCATCATAAAGAGATACTTCAGGAAGAATCTCAGGTATAAATTATTCACCTGCGTAACCACATCCTTATAACCTAATAAGCAGTACTTACCTAAAATAACCTAAAAGCAAATCTATAATGTGAATTTTACCAGTAGTCCCAGCCCTCTTCTAAAGCTGATGTTTTTCTTTCAAACAAAGATCTCAACAGAGTTGACACATTGTGTTTGATTATTGTTTCTTTTTAGTATCTTTTAAAAAACAGCTTAATTCTTTTATGACTGACATAAAGTAAATTATGCCTACTTAAGCTATATAGTGTAAGTTTTGACTGATGTATACCCCTGTGAAACCAACACCACAAGCAAAATAGTGCACATATTCATTACCTCTGAAACTTTATAATCCCTTTCCTGATCCTCTTTACTTTCCCATCCTTAGGCAATCAGTGATCTCTCTGTAAGTAAGTATGAATTAGTTTGCACTTTCTGCAGTTTATATTATAGAGCTGGAATCATAGTGTATGTAGTTTTTTGGCAATAGTGAGGTCTAGCTTCTATCACTTGTTAGTATATAGAAATAAAATTTGTTTTGTATATTGTTCTTATATCCTGCCACCTGATTAAACTCAGTGTAAGAGCTTTGTATATTCCTTTGGATTTTTTTTATAGAGATGATCATTTTATGTAGGCATAAAGATCACCTCTATATATTTTTTTGGGTGCCCTTTATTTATTTATTTATGTATTAATTCTATTGTACTGACTAGGATCTCCAGTTTAATGTTGAATTTAAGTGGTGAGAGTGAACATCCTTGCCTTGCTCCTGATCTTAGGAGGAAAGTATAGTCTTTCACCAATAAATATGCTGTTGGTTATAGTTTTCTGTAGATGTCCTAGTTTATGAGAGATTTTTGTTCAGGGTTGGGTGTTGGATTTTATCAAATGCTTTTTCTGTATCGATGTGATCATGTGGTAATTCTTTTTCAGTGAACAAGGTGGATTACATTGATTGAATTTTTACTCAACCTTGCATTCCTGGGACACACCTCAACTGGTCATGATGTATTGTCTTTTTATATATTGTTGAATGAGACTTTCTAAAATAGTAAGAATTTTTTGCATCTGTGTTGATGAGAGATAATTACTCTATAGTCTTATACTTTTTTTCTGGCTTTTTTCCATGGTAATGCCAGTCTTATTGAATGAAATGCAAACTATTCATTTCTTTTGAATTTCATGGAAGAGTTTGAATAGAATTATTATTAATTCTTCCTTGACTGTTTGACAGAATTCCCCAATGAAGCTATTTGGGCCTGGAACTAACTTTGTGGGAAGGTTTTTAACTATAAGTTACATTAAAATAATAGATATAGGGCTCTTCAGATCAATTTCTTTGTGAATTACCTTTGGTAGTTTGTGTTTTTCAAGGAAGTGATCCATTTCATCTAAAATGTCGAATTTTATTTTCATTGGTTTTAAGAAATTTGATATAGAATATACCTGGGAGTAAGTTTCCTTTGTGTTTACTGTGTGTGTGGTTTTTTAAACTTCTTGGATTTGTTAGTTTACAATTTTCATCAAATTTGGGAAATGTTCATTCTTTTTTCTTTATTCTTTTTATTATCTATCTACCATGTCTCCTTCCTTTTCCAGGACTCCAGTTATACATATATTAGGCCAGCTGAGTTATCTTATACCTCATTGATGCTCTGTGTATTTTTTCTCTTGGTTTTCTGTTTTGGTTTTCTTGGTTTCTGTTGATACATTAAGTCTACAAGTCTTTATTTCATTGTTCTAATGTCTAATCTGCTGTTAGTCTCATCTAGTGTATTTTTCATGGAAGACACTATAGTTTTATTTTCTAGAAGGTCAGTGTAAGTCTTTTAAAAAACATATTCCATGTCTCTATGTAACACCCTCAAATTTCCTTTGGCTTCTTAAACACATGGAATATAGTTATAGTAAGTACTTCAATGTCCTTGTCTGTCAGTGCCGCCATTCAGGTTATTTAAGAGTTAGTTTTTATTAGTGTTTTTCCTAATTAAGGTTCACATATCCGGCATCTTTGCTGCCTGGCAATTTGTTAAGTCGTAGATATTTTTGTACTCTTATAACTGTTCTTGAGCTTTTTTCTAGGATGTGGTAAAGTTACTTAGAAACAGTTTGATCTTTTTGAGTATTGCCTTTAATCATTGTTAGGGAGGGCCAGAGTAGCTCTTAGTCTAGGACTACTTTTTCTCTAATGAGGCAAAACCCTCTGAGTACTTTACCCAATGCCCATGTATTAAAAGATTTTCTACTTTGAAGGGTGGAAATAGGCCCTGCTCCATGAGCCCTGGGTATTGCTCCTGTAATCCTGTCAGGTGATTCTTTCCCATCTCCAGGGACTTTGCTCAGGTGAGTGCCCTGATCAGAACCCAGCTGAATACAGGAGGCAGAGTCTTCTGCAGGACATACCCTGGAGTTCTTTCTCTGCCCAGGTCTGTCTTCTCTTGTACTGTGCTCTGCACGATCTAGCTACCATGGCCTACTTGAACTCCCAGCTTCCGCTCTCCAATTATGGGGCACTTTTGGGCTGTGCTAGGTTTTCCCTCTTTTCATAGTGGCCTGGAAACTCACCAGGTAGGAACTTGGGGGCAATTGTAGGACTCAATTTATTTACTTCCCATCTCTCAGGCGTCACTGTTCTTCATTACCTAATGTACAGTGTTTTGAAACCATTGTTGTATTTATTTTCTTTTTTCACTTGTTTTCAGTTCCTCTTATTTCATATTGACCCTAGTCAGAAGTGCCAGGATTATATGTGAAAGAATCAAGTTTCTATTTTATTTTTCTTCTTTAATTACTTATTTATTTATTAAATATATATTTATTCTAAATTTACATCCATATTAGTTAGCATATGGTGCAATAATGTTTTTAGGAGTAGAACCCAGTGATTCATCCCTCACATATAACACCCAGTGCTCGTCCCAACAAGTGTCTTTCCTAGTGCCCCTTGCCCGTGGAGCCCATCCCCCTGCCCCAGCACCCTCAGTTCTCTGTAGTTGAGTCTCTTATGTTTTGCCCCCTCCCTGTTTTTATATTATTTTTGCATTCCTTCTTTTATGTTCATCTGTTTTGTATCTTAAATTTCAGATATGAGTGAAGTCATAGGATATTTGTCTTTCTCTAACTAATTTTGCTTATCACAATACACTCTAGTTCCATCCAAGTTGTTGCAAATGGCAAGATTTCATTCTTTTTGATTGGCAAGTAATACTCCATTGTGCATGCGTGTGTGTGTGTGTGTGTGTGTACCACATCTTTCTTTTTTAATGTTTTTAAATTTATTTTTGAGAGACAGAGACAGTGCGAGCAGGGGAGGGTCAGAGAGAGAGAGGGAGACACAGAATTGGAAGCAGACTCCAGGCTCTGAGCTAGCTGTCAGCCCAGAGCCCAGTAGCACGATGTGGGGCTTGAACTCGTGAACTGTAAGATTTTGACCTGAGCTGGAGTCAGATGCTTAACTGACTGAGCCATGCTGGTGCCCCTCTTTTTTATCCATTCATCTGTCGATGGACATTTGGGCTCTTTCCATACTTTGGCTATTGTCGACAGCACTGCTGGAAACATTGGGGTGCATGTACCCCTTCAAATCACCACTTCTGTATCCTTTGGTTAAATACCTCGTAGTGCAGTTGCTGGGTCATAGGGTAGTTCTATGTTTAACTTTTTGAGGGACCTCCACACTGTTTTCTGGAGTGGCTGCGGTTTGCATTCTCACTGGCAGCATAGAAGGGTTCCTCTTTCTCCGCATCCTCACCAACATCTGTTGTTGCCTGACTTCTTAATTTTAACCACTCTGACAGGCAAGGTGGTATCTCATGGCGGTTTTGATTTTATTTCCCTGATGATGACTGATGTTTAGCATTTTTTCATGTCAGTTGGGCATCTGGATATCTTTAGAGAAGTATCTATTCATGTCTTTTGCCCATTTCTTCACTGGACTATTTGGTTTTTGGGTGCTGAGTTTGATAAGTTCTTTGTAGATTTTGTATACTAACCCTTTATCTGCTATGTCATTTGCAGATATCATCTCCCATTGCTGATTATTTCTGTTTCCTTCACTGTGCAAAAGCTTTTTATCTTGATGAGGTCCCAGTAGTTCATTTTTGCTTTTGTTTCCCTTGCCTCTAGAGACATGTCGAGTAAGAAGTTGCCGTAGCCAAGGTCAAGGGGATTATTGCCTGTTTTCTCCTCTAGGATTTTGATGGCTTCCTGTCTTATGTTTAGGTCTTTGATCCACTTTGAATTTATTTTTGTGTGTGGTGTAAGAAAGTGGTCCAGGTTCATTCTTCTCCATATCATTGTCCAGTTCTCCCAGCACCATTTTCTGAAGAAACTGTCTTCATTCCATTGGATAGTCTTTCCTGCTTTGTCAAAGATAACTTGGCCATATGTTTGTGGGTCCATTTCTGGGTTCTCTATTCTGTTCCATTGATCTGAGTGTTTGTGTTTGTGCCAATACCATACTGTCTTGATGATTACAGCTTTGTAATACAGCTTGAAGTGCAGGATTCTGATGCCTCTCTCTGGTTTTCTTTTTCACAATTGCTTTGGCTATTCAGGGTCTTTACTGGTTCCATAGAAATTTTAGGATTGTTTGTTCTAGCTCTGTGAAGAACGCTGGTGTTATTTTGATAGGGATTATTTTGAATGTGTAGATTGCTTTGTGTGGTATTGACATTTTAACAATATTTGTTCTTCCAAACCATGAGCATGGGATGTTTTTCCATTCTTTTGTGTGTCTTCTTCAGATTCTTTTATAAGCTTTCTATAGTTTTCATTGCATAGATTTTTTATCTCTTTGGTTATGTTTATTCCTAGGTATTTTATGACTTTTGATGCAGTTGTAAATGGGATCGTTTCCTTGATTTCTCTTTCTGCTGCTTCATTATTGGTATATAGAAATGCAACCAATTTCTGTGCATTGATTTTATATCCTGCAACTTTGCTGAATTCCTGTATCAGTTGGTGGACTCTTTTGGGTTTTCCACATAAAGCGTCATGTTGTCTGAAGAGTGAAAGTTTGACTTCCTCCTTGCTGATTTGGATGCCTTTTATTTCTTTGTGTTGTCTGATTGCCGAGGTAGGACTTGCAACAGTGTTGAATAACAGTGGTGATAGTGGACATCCTTGTCATGGTCCTCACCTTAGGGGGACAGCTCTCAGTTTTTCCCTGTTGAGGATGATATTAGTGATGGATTTTCATATATGGCCTTTATGATCTTGAGGTGTGATGCTTCTATCCCTACTTTCCTAAGGGTTTGTATCAAGAAAGGATGCTGTATTTTGTCAAATGCTTTTTCTGCATCAAATTTGTATTTTAAAAAACACATTTTAAAACTTGGATCTTATCCTTCTATTACATGCTCTTCCTTCTAGTTAGGACCAGTTGCTAAAATTTATTGGTTTACTGGTTATTTTTGTTTTTGTTTAGTCCATTTCTTAATTTTCACTAATTTAGCTGTTAAAAACAGACTTCCCTCAACTAAAACTAAAAAATGAAAAGAAGAAAAAAATCCAAGTTTCTAAAGGATATGTTTTAGAGTGAAAAAAAAAGTGAGCAAAACCCTTTTTTTTTTTTTTTTTAACCTTTTTGGTTTGATTGCTGAGAGGCGTTGCTGTAAGGGCTGGTGAGTAGAAACCTAAGGTAATTTAGGCTGAGGCGTGTCAAGGGAAGAACAACTGAACAGCAACAGTTTTGTAAATAAGTGTTTTCCAGAGACATTTATAACTTATTTTTTATGTTCCAGGTAATTCAGGAGAAGAAAGATGAGTTTCATCTGTGGACTGCAATCTGCTACTAGAAACTGTGTTTCCTTCCGATTTCACTCGCTGACAAGCTGGAGACTGTGTCCCGCACTAGCTGTGACCTCACCAGCCTGTCGTCAAGGTCAAAGTACTCATGCAGTTACTAGGAATCAGGGTCTGGGAGTGCATCAGTGTGATAGGTTGACTTCTCTGCCTAAAAATTTGTATTCCTATAGGACTCTTAATACCAAAAGACCAGGATGCCTTTTGAACGTGAGCCGTAAAGAAATTTGGATGGTTACCCCAAAATGTACTGCATGGAAGGACTCTTTTTCAAGATACCTCCTGATAAATGAAGTTGCAGGAGCTCCGGCTCTCCCAGTGTTAGATCCTCTGAAGTGTCTTCCCATAAGAGAGAGGGACATCAGGAGTTTCCACACTTCCCCTCGGTGTCAAGCTGCTCCGGTTCCTCTCTTGTTGATTATCCTTAAACCAGTGCAGAAACTATTTGCGATCATTGTAGGCAGGTAAAAAGCTTTTTTAAAAAAAATAAACTTGAATTAAAAGGTATTTGTAAAACTGTGCTTTTGAAGAAAACTTGTTAGATTTCCCTCCCATCTTTAGCTCAAAATTAAGTTTCCAAACGGTTGTTTCTACCCAGTTTTGTTAGAAATGATTTAATAATCTTGAAATAATATACTAAATAGTATAACAGCGTGATCTTTAAAAAATTACATAGGATACTTTTTTAAACGATCTTCTGTTTATGGTTACAAGAACGAAAGATGTTGGTTATAATTTGCATATGAGAACAGTACTTAAAAACATAACATTTTATTTTATGAAATCTGCGGCAATGGGTCATGAAGCTGAAGGAATTTACTTATTTAAGAGTGGGCTCATTCCTAGCCAAGTTAATGCTTAATTAGTATTTATTTATTTTTCAATTCTATTTCCAACCCATCTTTGTTATTTTCTTTTGGGTAGTTCTTCATAATAATTATGTTTTTATAGCTAAATAATGCTTTATAGTTAATTTAAACCTTGTTTTCTCTTATTTGCTCCATGAAGATTGAAGAAAGGTAAAGTTAAGCATTGTCTTGTCATTCTTATGTTTGATGACTGTGAAGGCCTTTCTAGCCCTCTTCCTCTCATACTAACACAGTTTTCTGTGATTTGACACTGGCACCCAGAAAATACACAGTTGTGTTAGCTCTTGATGTAGGTAATGACAGTCACAGAAAACCAGAGCTAGACAACAATTAAAACAGTAAACACAGATTTAATGCAGGACTTTTGCAATAAGGGAAGAGAGATCTAAGTAAAGAACCAGAGTTAATTCTGAATACAGCATGGACAAGTGGGAATTTATAGCTGAGGAGCGGGTTGGGGTTTGGTGGATGGAAAATTACCAAGAAGAAGCATCAGGAACAAGGGGGGAATGCTCCCTATCCTGATCCCACTAGGCTTCTTGCTGACGGCCCAGGGAGGGTGATCAGGCATCCGCTGGGGGATGGTGAGTGATGAGGACCGAGCAGGTATCGAGGGTGATCAGAGGTGGAGGATGGGGACATTTGTCTAACCTGACTTAGCAGGATTCTTGCTAAACCTGGACAATGCAGAGACGAATGCAGAAGTAGAGGCAAGGCCTAGTTGAAAAAAGTTCAGGGGAGCCTCAGTAGAGTTTGGTGGAAGGGAGGATCTTTGTCACAACTCAGCCCAGGGTCTGAGCCAGTGGTTCTTTTTCGTCCTTTTTAATCATTATTTTTAACTTTTTGTTGTTGTTTCTATTGTAACCATGTAACATTTTCTTTTAAGCTGTGTTTTTGTCATATATTAAAAGCAAATGATAAGCCATTTGAAGTTCTGAAAAGGAAATATGTATACTTTGTAGTCTGGCTTAAGTTTTTTCAGGTTGGAACATTTTGAGGCATTTTAGGTGTATCACTTAATAAAATTAAAATAACTTGGGGCGCCTGGGTGGCCCAGTCGGTTAAGTGTCCAACTTCGGCTTAGGTCGATGATCTCACGGTTCGCGAGTTCGAGCCCCACATCCGACTTTGGGCTGACAGCTCAGAGCCTGCAACCTGCTTCAGATCCTGTGTCCCTGTCTCTCTCTGTCCCTTTCCCATTTGCACACTCTCTCTCTCTCAAAATAAATAAACATTAAAAAAATTAAAAAAAAATAAAATAACTTGAAGTTATTTTGTAAGATGAATTTTGTCAAGAGAATGATGTGTATATCTTAAGTTTTTGTTGGGATTTTACAGATGAACTCACGAGGAAAAATTTTGTCTCGTTGAAAACATTGCTTGTCAAAATATCTGTGATCCCTGATGACCAGCAGGGAGTGTTGTTGCCTGCTAGGAAGTGGACCTCCATGTGTTAACTGCACAGTCTCTCATGTTCTTATTTACAGTGTTGATGCCCCTGTTACCTTTCCTTTGTTACATTTTTGAGGGGGTCAGTGGAGTTTCTGCTAGTGAGCAATGTTTCTTTCTTTTTTTTTTTTTTAATGTTTTTATTATTTATTTTTGAGAGAGAGAGAGAGACAGAGCATGAGCAGGGGAGGGGCCGAGAGAGAGGGAGGCACAGAATCTGAAGCCCTCCAGGCTTCTCTGAGCTGTCGGCAGAGAGCCCAACATGGGGCTCGAACTCACGAACTGCGAGATCATGACCTGAGCCGAAGTCCTACGCTTAGCCGATTGGGCCACCCAGGCACCCCAGCAATGTTTATTTCTAAAATCAATGCTGAGATAGTTTCCTTGTACCTTGCTGAAGTACTGGCAGATTGTGCTGGAAGTCTGATGAGCGGGGGTGGGGGATGGGGGTGATGGTGTGAATCGTGGTTACAGGTATAGATGATTGTGCCATAACCCCTTGGATGTATATTTGGGCAGATGATCCCTACTAAGTGGTTACGTGCTAATACCCTGGGATCACACCATCTTGCCTGGTTTTTTCTTACTACCTCTGCAACCTTGGACAAGTTGCTTACCTTCTCTTTGTCTCAATTTTCTCTTTGGTAACAGGGTTTTTGTGAAAATTAAGTGATGACGTATGTATAACAATTAGAACAGTAGTTTGCATGTGGTAAACAGTCAATACATGTTAACTAGTGATGGTTGTAAAATAGCTGTTCATTTAGTGTTCACCTTTAAAATAAGAAGAAACTTTAAATGAGCATTAGAATTTTTATAACTGATTATATCATTTAGCTAAGAATTTTATAAATGAAAAAACCCATCTATACAGAGAAATATATCACAGAAATTCAAGTATATGATGACATAAAATTCTAACATAAGATTAAATTTTGGTGATATGTGCTGATACTATTGTCAGAACTTTGAATTTTTCTTTTTGCTCTAGGGGCATAAGGAAATGGTGGCAGGCTCTTCCTCCTAACAAGAAGGAACTATTTAAAGAAAGTTTAAGAAAGAATAAATGGAAGTTATTCCTTTGTTTCAGTAGTTGTGGATTGCTCTTTGTAGTGTTTTATTTTACTCACCTGGAAGTGAGTCCGATCACAGGAAGGAGCAAGCTACTATTACTGAGGAAAGAACATTTCAGACTTTTATCAGAACTGGAATATGAAGCAGTAAGTAGTAAGAATTGTTTATAATTAGATTCTTAATATACTCAAAGCAGCAAAGTTTCTTAAGTATGATATACTACTTTTTTATGTTAGTCTTTGATAGAAAATTAGCATTTTCCCAGAAGGCCTCCAAACTTTCATACTTCATATTCGTACTGCCTACATTGCATTTCCTTTCGTTCATCCAGCTAATTCCTGCTACCACATGTCACCTTAGATGTCACTGTCTCAGGAAAGTCTTCCTTGATTATCCAGACTGGGTTGGCCACATTATGCTCTAAAGGGTATCCTCCATACAGACTAATTATGAATCGGCTCATTGGTAATTGTGTCCAGTGCTTGGCTGTACTGGGGTCAGCTCTCCTACTTTTATTTTCTCTTTGCATAGCATACTTTTCTTTAAACCATTTATCAAGAGGGTAACTTAACAGTTATTTGCATAATTATTTCTTTATCTGTCTCCTATGTTAGACAAAGCTCTATGGGAACAAGATGCTGTTTTTATCATATTAGGTACTAGCACAGTGTTCAAGGTAGTTTTTAGTATATATTTTTCAGATAAGTAGATAGGAGATATGATTTTTTGTACCTTGCAAGTAATGGAGAATAAGGCAGTTTTTTCCAAAACCTTATTTTTGGCAATTTATTTTTTAAATGCAAAATCAAGTTGGAATTCAGAAGCCTTAACTCCTTTTTTTTAATGTTTTAATTTTTATCAAGAGAGAGAGTGCAAGCAGGGAAGGGGCAGAGAGAGAGAGAGAGAGAGAGAGGGAGAGAGAGAATCTCAAGCAGGCTCCGTGCTGCTAGCACAGTCTGTTCCGGCACTCAAACTCAGGAAACATGAGATCATGACCTGAGCTAAAATCAAGAGTTGGACATTTAACTGACTGAGCCACCCTGGAGCTCCAGGGAGCCTTAATTTTTTTAGAAAGGACAATAACTCAGGTGGTTACGCATTTTATATGTCTCGTGAGTTTCTTGAGGACAGACCCTCTTTCTCCAGTTTTGAGCACACACATAGTATATTGAATTGATGTCTCATGGTCTCACTTAACTGCTTTGGTGAAATCTTTATATCTTTTTATTGAATTTAAGCTTCTGAGTTTGTCAGTGAAAAGTTTCCATTACAAAAGAAATAACAATGTTTTTTCACTAAAAAGATGCATCTCTTTTAGTCGAGCTTGTAACAGAGATTGGAGGTGTTTCTTGGGAAACAGGTTTGAGGAAAATGTTCTGGAAAGATTGAGAAAGGCCTAGTGTTAAATTAATGTATCTTTCACCATTCGTTTCACTTAGAAACTTTAAAAAATTGTGTATATGTACATAATATTCTTTTTATTTTTTTATCCTATAAAACATAATAACCCACTTGATACTAAAATTCAGGCACATGTTCCTAATAGGGATATGGTAAAGTACTATAATTATATATAATTTTGCTTGTTTTATTTCTTTCATATGGGTTAGTAGTTGTTTCAGTTTACATTGGTGACTTGTGCTTTTAAAAAATGGTATTGATATAGACTATTTCAGATTCAATTCTACAAAATCCTATGTTTTTAATTCACCTAGGAAAAGAAGGTTATATATTTCTTGATCTATATATGAAAGAAGCTACACATTTTATGGAAATTAACATATTTTCAGAACATCCTTAATTTTCCTATACTTGAAAGGGTTTCTCATGAATATAGCTTCAGGAAGTATGTCCATATGATGGCTAGTCCTACTCAACAAGGTGTAGAGAAAAATGATGTGCACATTAGTTCTAAAATTTCAGTAATTTGCTCTCATTCTTTGTGAATAAAACACTTTAAAATTAATGAAATGTCCTATTTTTAGAAGTTTAACTTTTTTATTAAGTATAGGGTGTTTTTCTATTTAGTGGGTTTTGAAAGTAATTTTCTTTTCTATTATTCTTCCTTATGTGAACTCTTTGTTTCCTAGGCAGTGTTTTTTTCCCCCTAAAATATTTAGGAAAGTAGAAATAATATTTAAGCATTTTATTTGTTTATAAGCTGATAGAAAGGATGAAAGTTTTATTTCAACCAAGTTTATATGAAAAATCTTAGTTATTAGAATTTATTCCACTTGTGAGAACCCACATTGCCTTTGCATTAATAATTCAAATTTAAGAATTTGAGTGTTTACTATATGTAGATTTTTACATGATTAAAAATTAAAATGTTCAACAATAAGTAGCCATTTAACTCTTCATGAAGCAGTAGAAACATTTTGTAGAGCTAAAACTCTCTTAAAGATGACTTTTAAATCTTTCAGTGGATGGAAGAGTTTAAAAATGACATGCTAACTGAGAAGGATGCCCGATACCTAATGGTTAAGGAAGTGGTTTATCATTTGATTGAATGCAATAAAGATATTCCGGGGATCTCTGAGATCAATTGGACTATTCATGTGGTTGATTCCCCAGATGTAAATGCTTTTGTGCTTCCAGTAAGTAACTGTCCTCACATCTAATTTTTAATTGTTAAATTTAATATCCTTGTTTTTTTAAGGTGTTCCAATTGCTTACATTATTTTCTTTATGGTGCAGAATGGACAAGTGTTTATCTTCACTGGGCTTTTAAATAGTGTGACTGATGTTCATCAGCTTTCCTTCCTTCTGGGCCATGAAATAGCACATGCAGTACTTGGGCATGCTGTAAGTACCTAGGATGAATGTTCAGTAGTTGAAACACTGCTTTGAAGTTAACAAGTTAAATCATTTAAAACTGAATCTTTTCAGTTTTTGTTTTCTTTAAAAGCTAGAATTTTAGTTTTTAGCAGTTGACTTGTTCTGTTACCTGAAAAAATATGACTGGCTAATTTTGAGAATTTTTATGGTCTTTAGTATTTGATACCTGAATAATTAGTGTTTTTCTTAAATACTATTTTTATCACCTGTCTCTTTTGCTAAAAAGTAATTGTTCTCATCCTCTAATTATTTCTAATTAGATTTTAAGCTTTCCATAATTATTAACATACTTGTAATCTAGTCTGAAAATTAACTATATGAAAGTGATATTACTATTTAATTGGGCAATTCAGTTTTCTTCCTTTTTTATTCATTCTTAGAAGATGGCTTGGAGCATCTATGAAAATCTCCAGAATGATATGCCATGTATAATTAATACCGAGTAATAATAATGACACCTTGCCATTTTATAGTTTGCTGAGCTTTTAAATACATACCTTCTCAATTATAATTTTAATACCATCCTCATTAAGTATGTATTTAATATCCCCACATTATATATGAGGAAACTAATGTTTAAAAAGAACTTTAAGTAACACAAGTAATATGGTCAACCGGAGAACTGGGACTTTAACTCAGGTCTTCTGTTTGCAAACCCAGCCCTGCTTTCTTTTTATTGGCAGGCCTTTTTTTAATGGATCGTAGAATTCAGGTTGATTTAAGATTCTTTAAATACACATCCGTTTGACTTGGTATGAGTACAAAAAGCTAATGTGTTTGTTTATTCATATATTTATTTTTATTCATTAAAAATAAGCATATCTCTCTTGCCCACATTAATTAGAGAGAGGTGTATTTTCTGTTAAAAGCATGAAGGTAAATAGTCAAAGGATTGTGAAATGTTACATTGGAAATGCAAGTAATATTAACTTTAAATGGAAATGCTAATGGTATTAATCTCCCTAAAAATCATGTCAAGTTCTGTCTACTCCTTAAAGTACTAAGCACAAACAATAATTATCTCCTTTATTTCTTCTGAATTACAGAAAAATATAAGAAACATTTTCCTTAAATAGATACATACAAGAATAAATCTAAGCAGTCGAAAAAGATTGTCTTTCAAGAAAGGGCTTCTTAACTGCAAAATCAATTTTGGCCATTTTTAGCATTTAAAAGATGTTCATATTCCATACACCTTTATTTTTCTGGCCTTTACTTTAGTGCCTCATTCAGCATGTTGTTGTCATCTCTGTCAGTACAGAACACTAATTAGATAAGACATAAAAAGAAAACAGCAGTCTTAAAAATTGAAAATCATTAATGTTTCTTTGTAGAGGCCTTTTAGACATCATCAGCACTGTCTTTTTTTTTTTTTAGCAGTCTCCATGTTTTCTTCATTCTACAAATACATATTTAAAATTTTTTTTTAGTTTTCTAAGACTATGTAATGGCAATTTTCTTCTTTAGTAATTAATAATAAGCATTTTCTCTTTTATAATGACTTCATCATTTGTAGTTTTATTCCTTTGTGCTAAAATAATTCCATAATTGTTTTTCATGACACACAGTTCACATAATGAAGCAAAGAATGCTTTGTGAAGGAAGATTATATTGTTAAGAGAAGTGTTCTGTATGATTATTTTTAGCTGTCAGCCATATTTCATACATTCAAGTAATGATTTCTGTATTATCAGCATTTATGAATCACCTTTAATGAGGAACAATAACAATCGAGTGCAGTAAACTTGTATTTAGAACTACTTAAAACAACTGTTTTAAGTAAAATTGGTTAGTGCTATAAATATAAAACTTCCTAGAACTCGATTTCCTAGTGAGAAATACCAGAGTGGTAAAATTGCAAGCTTGCATAAATGAATCATCTTTCGTATATTAGGTCATGAAGTCCAGAAGTCTTTTATTAAAAATAAATCTCCAATCTTTTTCTGAATTTTTCTTGATTTAACTATTTCATATGTTAAGCACGGTTTAGTCTATCCAAAGGTATAAGCATAATGAGCACATTTATTTCCTTTTAAAAATATTTAATGATTACAATAGAAACTAAAACTTCCTGGGTTTCAGATTTTACTTATAGCTATGTGAATTTTGGCAACTATTTTAGTTTCTCCCATCTTAGTTTCTTTATAAAATAGGCCTAATTGTAACTATTTTACAAGATTATTTGTTTGTTACTATAAGAACTATAGGTTAATGAACTGATATTCATATCTATGAAATGTCATTGTATCTGAGTGATGGTAAGTGACTCAGTACAAGTTCATTGAATGAATGTTTATACATGCAAGCAAGGAATGGAAAGAAAAAGCACACAGAAGAAAAAGAACATGTGATCTTAGTTGGTGAAGGTAAGTTAAACATGTAATCATTTAATGTGATTCCACATCATGAACTAGAAAATGTAAGGATACACTGTCTTAATTTATTAAATGTAGTTTTCATTGTTTTGTGTGTTCTCAGGCAGAAAAGGCTAGCTTGGTTCACTTACTGGATTTCCTAGGTATGATTTTTCTCGCAATGATTTGGGCTGTTTGTCCTCGAGATAGTTTGGCACTTTTGGGCCAGTGGATACAGTCTAAACTGCAGGAGGTGAGTGTGAGACACTAAGTTGGATTTCTAGTGGGGAGGATATTATAAAGATTATGGTAAAGTAACAGATAGAAAAGGTGTTTTCACATATCATGAAAGACAGCTACTAAGTTTTAGTCTTATGTTTTCTCATTTTTAGGGATATTCTTAAAAATGAGCATTCAAATTGGCAAATACTACGTCTTTTGAAAGACGGAGGTAGATGGGTTTCCAGGGCTTAGCAACTTCTGGCTAACCTCATGTTTAGGGCAGGCGGCTATCTAGTTATTGCGCTTAAAGAGAGAAAACCCGGTCACAGATCCTTCCTTTCCTTTTGTCATTTTACCTTCAAACTTTTCATATGTGACTGTGGTATACTTACTGGATGACTCTCCCTTCTCTCAAACATTTGCATGTTGATGGAGAACTCTTAAAACCTGTCCGTTTTTATGGGCACAGAGTTGGCTGAAGCCGCTTTACCATCCATGTCCCGTCACTCCCAGAGGCACGACGGTGACCTGGACAGTACCGAAAGGACAGTCTTCCTAGGTGTTTGTTCACTTTTGTTTTTAGTGCTTAGGTATAATGATAATCGTGTCATAAAATTTACTGAGGCCCTCATTTTGTTCCAAACACTTCACTACGGAAAGTAGATATTGCAGTCTTTATAATTGCTTTGTTAACTATGATTAATTATTTTATTTTACATCTTTCTTCATATATTTCCTCTTGTCCTGGGAGGTTTGGTTATTCAGGCACAATCTGTTATTTGTTTATTTAATGATTTGTGGAGCACCCATCACTGTGCCATCTGGGTACTGTTTAAATCTAATGTGTAAAATTCTTTGAGACAAATTGCTTTTGAAATTGGACAACTAGGTCTTTTATTCAATGTTACCATATCATTGGCTGCACTGATATTGAAATAAAGGTTCTTTCCCCCACCCCATCTTCTCCACCTCCTTTCTCCCTTCCTTCCTTCTTCCCATCTCCCTCAATGGGGTTATTTTTTGTGTGTGTGTCAACTGTGCCGTTTTTATTTTATTCCTTTTTTCCCTTTTCACAGAGAAATAAAGGTCTAGAAATTAAAAAAAAAGAAGGTTCTTAAAGGGGAAAGGAAAGAATAGTTAATGCTTAGGTTATAGGATTTCATATTTTGAATTTTATTTCTGTTATATGTTGGGAAGTCTAAGGAGTTAATGTAGTTTTTTCCCCCATTTATCAATACATCACTTTTTTCTGTATTAGAATCTGAAGATTTTGTCATAGGAAAGATAACCTGTAGCTGTTTTTTCTTTAAAATACTTAATGAAAGGGCACCTGCGTGCCTCAGTGGAGCATTGACCCTTGATCTCAGCTCAGGTCATGATCTCACAGTTTGGATATCGAGCCCCAGGTCAGGTTCTGTACTGATGGCTTGTAGTCTGCCTTGGATTCTCTCTCCTTCTCTGCCCCTCCCTGCTTGTGTGCTCTCTCTGAAAAAAATTTAAAAATTAAAAAAAACTTAAAAAAATACTTTATGAATCCTGCTGCTTCATATGATAATTAATAATAAACTAAAAATAAAGTGATTACTTTCCTTTGAACTCTTTTTCCCTAAATCAAGCACCTCCCTCCCCCCATGATTTTGGTGATGAGGAAATGTTTCTTTCTCTAGAAAGCCTTGTTCCTTGTGATCGAGGAGCAGGAGGGGATGCTTACAGTGAAGTCATTAAAGAGGGGGAATTGCTGACATTTATTTGCCAGAGAAAGGAAGAGATGAAGGAAGGAGCAGGGGCCGTTACATAACCTTTGGAGAGTCCTCCATTTTTGTAATTTTAAGATTTAGGTATAATGTAGCAGCCCGTATAGCATGCTACCAGATATTAATTAGTAATAATTACAGAAGCTAATATTTATTGAGTACTTACCATATGTTAGGCATTAGGATAAGCACTATAGATTAATTATGTGCAGAGGTTAAGAATACAGGCTGTGAACAGATAGACCTATGTTTGAATTTAGGCTGTGAGGCCTGAGTTCTGTAGAACCTGGGCAGATCACTGTAGGTCTCAGTTTGTTTCTTTATCTATAAACTGGCACTGTTACTGCTTTAATGATACATTTAAAATAGGAATTTTTTTTGTTTTTTGTTTTTTTTTAGTTTTTATTCACTTTGAGAGGAGGGGAGAGGTACAGGGAGAGAAAGAGAGAGAGAGAGAGAGAGAGAGAGAGAGAGAATCCCAAGCAGGTCCCACAGGGTCAATGAGAATCTTGAGGCAGGGCTTAAACCCACAAACCTTGAGATCATGACCTGAGCCAAAATCAAGAGTCAAACGCTTAACTGCCATCCAGGCATCCCTAAAGTAGGATCTCTTAACCTAAGTACCATTGATGTTTTAGACTGGATAATTCTTTATTGTGAGGAATTACCCTATGCATTGCAGGATGTTTACTAGCCTCTAAACATCTACTGTAAACACCTGGTCTCTACCCACTAGATGCCGGTAGCTTCCCCCCCCAAACAGTTGTGATGATCAAAAATGTCTCCAAACATTCTCATACGTCCATGGGGAACAAAATCATATCCAGTTGAGAATCAGTGATTTGAAACATTTAGCACGGTACCTGATACAAAATGAGGACTCAATAAAGAGGAGTTATTATTATTTGCTCATTTTTTCCTGTCTGCAACTCTAGGAGGTTGATTCTGTGCTACGCCATTTTACACATGATGCTACTGGGCGTAGAGGGGTTAAACAATTAGCTGACAGTTAACAGTTAATAAGTGTAGCATTGGGACTTAAATGTAAATTGCTGTCCTTTAAAAAAAAAAAAGCCAGTATTTTATTTTATTTTATTTTTTTAATTTAAAAATTTTATTTATTTTTATTTTTTTTACTTTATAAAGTTTCATATTTTTTTAACATATGCAATTTTCCATCCTTTACAATACAGTAGTTGCAATGACACTCAAAACAGAAAAGCAAAGTA